>NC_134406.1:277361506-277604221 GCF_038048845.1 Mixophyes fleayi
CCTCTATATACAGTAATATTAGTTATTATATAGAGATGTATGTCCTCTATATACAGTAATGTTATATTATTATTATATAGAGATTATTATATAGAGATGTATGTCCTCTATATACAGTAATGTTATATTATTATATAGAGATGTATGTTCTCTATATACAGTAATATTAGATTATATTATATAGAGATTATTATATAGAGATGTGTGTCCTCTATATACAGTAATATTAGATTATTATATAGAGATGTATGTCCTTTATATACAGTAATTGTTATATTATTATATAGAGATGTGTGTCCTCTATATACAGTAATGTTAGATTATTATATAGAGATGTATGTCCTCTATATACAGTAATGTTATATTATTATATAGAGATGTGTGTCCTCTATATACAGTAATATTAGATTATTATATAGAGATGTGTGTCCTCTATATACAGTAATATTAGATTATTATATAGAGATGTATGTCCTCTATATACAGTAATGTTATATTATTATATAGAGATGTATGTCCTCTATATACAGTAATATTAGATTATTATTATATAGAGATTATTATATAGAGATGTGTGTTCTCTATATACAGTAATGTTAGATTATTATATAGAGATGTATGTCCTCTATATACAGTAATGTTATATTATTATATAGAGATGTATGTCCTCTATATACAGTAATGTTATATTATTATTATATAGAGATCATTATATAGAGATGTGTGTCCTCTATATACAGTAATGTTATATTATTATATAGAGATGTATGTCCTCTATATACAGTAATGTTATATTATTATTATATAGAGATCATTATATAGAGATGTGTGTCCTCTATATACAGTAATGTTATATTATTATTATATAGAGATTATTATATAGAGATGTGTGTTCTCTATATACAGTAATATTAGATTCATTATATAGAGATGTGTGTCCTCTATATACAGTAATGTTATATTATTATTATTATTATATAGAGATTATTATATAGAGATGTGTGTCCTCTATATACAGTAATATTAGATTATTATATAGAGATGTGTGTCCTCTATATACAGTAATATTAGATTATTATATAGAGATGTATGTCCTCTATATACAGTAATGTTATATTATTATTATATACAGATTATTATATAGAGATGTGTGTCCTCTATATACAGTAATATTAGATTATTATTATATACAGATTATTATATAGAGATGTGTGTCCTCTATATACAGTAATGTTATATTATTATTATATACAGATTATTATATAGAGATGTGTGTCCTCTATATACAGTAATATTAGATTATTATATAGAGATGTATGTCCTCTATATACAGTAATGTTATATTATTATTATATACAGATTATTATATAGAGATGTGTGTCCTCTATATACAGTAATGTTAGATTATTATATAGAGATGTGTGTCCTCTATATACAGTAATATTAGATTATTATATAGAGATGTATGTCCTCTATATACAGTAATGTTATATTTATTATATACAGATTATTATATAGAGATGTGTGTCCTCTATATACAGTAATATTAGATTATTATTATATACAGATTATTATATAGAGATGTATGTCCTCTATATACAGTAATGTTATATTATTATATAGAGATGTGTGTCCTCTATATACAGTAATATTAGATTATTATTATATAGAGATTATTATATAGAGATGTGTGTCCTCTATATACAGTAATATTAGATTATTATATAGAGATGTATGTCCTTTATATACAGTAATGTTATATTATTATATAGAGATGTGTGTCCTCTATATACAGTAATGTTAGATTATTATATAGAGATGTATGTCCTCTATATACAGTAATGTTATATTATTATATAGAGATGTGTGTCCTCTATATACAGTAATATTAGATTATTATATAGAGATGTGTGTCCTCTATATACAGTAATATTAGATTATTATATAGAGATGTATGTCCTCTATATACAGTAATGTTATATTATTATATAGAGATGTATGTCCTCTATATACAGTAATATTAGATTATTATTATATAGAGATTATTATATAGAGATGTGTGTTCTCTATATACAGTAATGTTAGATTATTATATAGAGATGTATGTCCTCTATATACAGTAATGTTATATTATTATATAGAGATGTATGTCCTCTATATACAGTAATGTTATATTATTATTATATAGAGATCATTATATAGAGATGTGTGTCCTCTATATACAGTAATGTTATATTATTATATAGAGATGTATGTCCTCTATATACAGTAATGTTATATTATTATTATATAGAGATCATTATATAGAGATGTGTGTCCTCTATATACAGTAATGTTATATTATTATTATATAGAGATTATTATATAGAGATGTGTGTCCTCTATATACAGTAATATTAGATTATTATATAGAGATGTGTGTCCTCTATATACAGTAATGTTATATTATTATTATTATATAGAGATTATTATATAGAGATGTGTGTCCTCTATATACAGTAATATTAGATTATTATATAGAGATGTGTGTCCTCTATATACAGTAATATTAGATTATTATATAGAGATGTATGTCCTCTATATACAGTAATGTTATATTATTATTATATACAGATTATTATATAGAGATGTGTGTCCTCTATATACAGTAATATTAGATTATTATTATATACAGATTATTATATAGAGATGTGTGTCCTCTATATACAGTAATGTTATATTATTATTATATACAGATTATTATATAGAGATGTGTGTCCTCTATATACAGTAATATTAGATTATTATATAGAGATGTATGTCCTCTATATACAGTAATGTTATATTATTATTATATACAGATTATTATATAGAGATGTGTGTCCTCTATATACAGTAATGTTATATTATTATATAGAGATGTGTGTCCTCTATATACAGTAATATCAGATTATTATTATATACAGATTATTATATAGAGATGTATGTCCTCTATATACAGTAATGTTATATTATTATATAGAGATGTGTGTCCTCTATATACAGTAATGTTATATTATTATTATATACAGATTATTATATAGAGATGTGTGTCCTCTATATACAGTAATGTTATATTATTATATAGAGATGTGTGTCCTCTATATACAGTAATATTAGATTATTATTATATACAGATTATTATATAGAGATGTATGTCCTCTATATACAGTAATGTTATATTATTATATAGAGATGTATGTCCTCTATATACAGTAATGTTATATTATTATATAGAGATGTATGTCCTCTATATACAGTAATGTTATATTATTATATAGAGATGTGTGTCCTCTATATACAGTAATATTAGATTATTATTATATACAGATTATTATATAGAGATGTGTGTCCTCTATATACAGTAATATTAGATTATTATTATATACAGATTATTATATAGAGATGTGTGTCCTCTATATACAGTAATGTTATATTATTATTATTAACATTGAGGGATACAATGTCTCCAGTTAAGCAGCCGGCAGTCACGTGTCTGCTCACATGACTCTGACGTCACCCTCTGTCTAGATCCCTGCTGCAGTCACATGACCTGAGCTACAGGGAGCCCGCCGTGTACCATGTGACCGGTCACATGACCCCGTGATGTCATAGTGACGATTCCTAAGCTGCGGGGATTTAGCCGCTACCGGGAGCATGGAGGGATCCGGGGTGAGTCATCTGCTGCAGAGCATTGCACAGTGTGCATAGAGAGGAGACCCTGCAGAGAATTGCACAGTGTGTATAGAGAGCAGGCCCTGCAGAGCATTGCACAGTGTGTATAGAGAGCAGGCCCTGCAGAGCATTGCACAGTGTGTATACAGAGTAGGCCCTACAGAGCATTGCACAGTGTGTATACAGAGTAGGCCCTACAGAGCATTGCACAGTGTGTATAGAGAGCAGGCCCTACAGAGCATTGCACAGTGTGTATACAGAGGAGGCCCTGCAGAGCATTGCACAGTGTGTATACAGAGGAGGCCCTGCAGAGCATTGCACAGTGTGCATAGAGAGGAGACCCTGCAGAGCATTGCACAGTGTGCATAGAGAGGAGGCCCTGCAGAGCATTGCACAGTGTGCATAGAGAGGAGGCCCTGCAGAGCATTGCACAGTGTGTATGCAGAGGAGGCCCTGCAGAGCATTGCACAGTGTGTATACAGAGGAGGCCCTGCAGAGCATTGCACAGTGTGTATACAGAGGAGGCCCTGCAGAGCATTGCACAGTGTGTATAGAGAGCAGGCCCTACAGAGCATTGCACAGTGTGTATAGAGAGCAGTCCCTGCAGAGCATTGCACAGTGTGTATACAGAGGAGGCCCTGCAGAGCTTTGCACATTATGTATACAGAGGAGGCCCTGCAGAGCATTACTCAGTCTGAACATGGCCGACCCTGCAGAGCATTGCACAATGTATACATTATGACATCAGTATAAGCCTCAATACTACAACATATACATCTTTGCACAATAACCATTCAAACTGTATATAGCAGCTTATTCCTTGTGTGGACTGAATCTTACTTGATTTATAAAGAAAAAACATTTTCTCCACTTTATGTGCCATGTGCGCATCATATTACATATGTGTATCTCCCACATCATGTATGGGCAGACTCAGTAGGACACTGGTGTATCATGTGGGGCTCTGGCAGTAATGTGCACAGTCTGATGGGTGTTAATAGAAATGTCGGGGTGGGGGGGGGGGGGGGGGGGCATAGCTAGCTCTACATGGGATGACCACACCCATCACATGGGATGACCAACACACTTGCTCCTTGTACCAATATAATTGTATTATAGACTACCTCGTGCGCCCATAAATACTACATTGAACACTGCAGCATATGTCCAGGTTCCCCCTAGTCCAGTGGTTCCCAAACCGTGTGCCGTGGCTCCCTGGGGTGCCTTGGTGATCTCACAAGGGTGCCTCGACCAGGGCCAGTGGTAAGCACGGCGGGGGACTACTTGGTAATTATTTTGGCTTAGGGGTGCCTTGAAAAAATTGTGGAGGCCCTAAGGGTGCCTTGAACTGAAAAAGTTTGGAATCCACTGCCCTAGTCTGTTATCCCATAGGATTTCCTGATTTTATTTAATTTGTAACCTGTGTCTTTGTAATACAAAACTGAGTTAGCATGGTTTACAATGTGCCTAAGACAAGACTTAATGTATTTAAATAAACAATTTATCTTGATACTACTACCTGGTGCCAGATGGGGAGCCAGAGTATAACAGAATCAGACTTGTCAGTCTGAAAAGGTTTCTAATCCTGAAGAAGTTCCAGATGGCGGCAGCTGGGAACGGGGATTATTCCCTGGTACTCGGTTAACAGAATAGACAGGCGATCCATTATGACCGCCCTATATTGAGGCTATAGACCAGATGAAGTTTAATTTCAAATGCACCTATTCTGAAGCCTGTGATATTGTGAATGTATAAGGTATGGTACACAGGATCTGTGTATAGAAATGACTATATGTTCGTGTCTGTGTTCCAGGATCGGTTGGCGTTTGACGACGTGGCGGTATATTTCTCAGTGGCGGAGTGGGGGACTCTGGAAGAATGGCAGCGAGAGCTGTACAAAGAGGTCATGATAGATAATTACCGGACCCTCTGTTCTCTCGGTGAGAAGAGTCTATATTAATCCAATACTTGTCTGTCAATTTGTAAACCATATACATCTGCACTTCCCACCTCTGAATCTGGAAGAAGCGGGAAGAACTTGGAGGCTGATGATCAGTCCGTGATTATATTACACATGTATAAATGAGGGAGGTGGAGGCTGAAAGATCAGGGCTGCGGAGGTTGGAAGTTGGAGTGAAATTCAGAATATGGGAGATTCAAGTGGGAACATTCTTGGGAATCTCTGGTTAAATGGCGGCTGGAATCTGATGTTTTTTCCATTGTGTAGATCTAAATATGGGAACACCTGAGATTTTATTGAAGATCACGAGAGGAGAAGAACCGTGTGTAGACCAAGTGCCGAAACGATCCTATTGGAAGATACTGGAGTGTTCCGAAGCAGGTGATGGAATATTGTGTGTTTATAGCTAATAAGCCCATATACTTCTCACAGATTGTCATATATGGACTTATTAAGAAAAACACTTTTATAGTTTCTCCCTCTGTTTTTACCCTGCATCTCCGCTCTCCCTCCATCTTAGTCTGCCCTCTGCCCCCCCAGCTCTCTATATACTGGTCACTGCTCCATCATCCTACATCTCGGCTCTCCCTCCCTCCATCTTAGTCTGCTCTCTGTCCCCCCCGCTCTCTATATACTGGTCACTGCTCCATCATCCTACATCTCGGCTCTCCCTCCCTCCATCTTAGTCTGCCCCCCCAGCTCTATATACTGGTCACTGCTCCATCATCCTGCATCTCGGCTCTCCCTCCATCTTAGTCTGCCCCCCCCCCCCCCCAGCTCTCTATATCCTGGTCACTGCTCCATCATCCTGAATCTCCGCTCTCCCTCCCTCCATCTTAGTCTGCTCTCTGTCCCCCGCTCTCTATATACTGGTCACTGCTCCATCATCCTACATCTCGGCTCTCCCTCCCTCCATCTTAGTCTGCTCTCTGTCCCCCCACTCTCTATATACTGGTCACTGCTCCATCATCCTACATCTCGGCTCTCCCTCCCTCCATCTTAGTCTGCCCCCCCCCAGCTCTATATACTGGTCACTGCTCCATCATCCTACATCTCAAATGGGAATGTAAAATTTAGACCCTCACAATAAGCTAAAATGTTCTCTCTTTATTCCTATAATATTTTTCATAGACATTGGGACGACTCCAGCACCAGATGGCTCACCAATGAAAAGTGATGGCTCAGGAGAGGTTGACTTGCGAGTGAGACGTAAGCGCACGCCCAAGCTTCCCCTAGAGATAATCACCAGTTTCCCCAAACGGAAAAGAAAGGTCATTCATAGGAAAGCTAGTGACACAGCGCCTAAGCAGAGGAGCGAGAAGGACCGTACGCCGGAGAGGGACCGCACGCCGGAGAGGGACCGTACGCCGGATGCAGATACTGCAGGCTCCTCAGGCGAGCCGGGACCTGGAGACAAACTTTACATTTGTGTTGACTGTGGGAAGACCTTCGACCTTTGGCAATCTCTTCTTACTCATATCCGTGTTCACAATGCCTCCAGGCTGTACTCATGCCTGGATTGTGACCTGTCCTTTAGTTGTAGAGCCACTTATCGCCTTCACCAGAAATTACACGTCGGTGTAAAGCCCTTCGAGTGCTCGGTATGTGGGAAGCGTTTCTTGCGCAAATCTTATCTGGTTGTTCACATGCGATCACACACAAAAGGGAGACCGTTTGTCTGTAGCACATGTAACAAAAGCTTCGTTGAACCCTCAAAGCTGCGTAGACACGTTAGGATCCACACGGACGAGAAGCCGTTTCGATGTGACATCTGTGGCAAATGTTTCAATGACCCCTCTGTCCTGAACCGACATCAGAAAGGGCATGTTCTATTGAGCAACGGGAAGTATACCAACTATTGCCCAGTCATCCAGGATCCCACAGACTTTGACCCAAACACCCAGAAGGAAGGTGTATTCCAAAGCCCGGAGCGTGGACAGGACATTACCAGTCTGTCGTGGCTCATAAATCTCAAAACATCCCAAAATAAAGAAGGCTCTACAGACAGAGTATTGTGTGTTTCCCCACTGGTTGGTCCTCGCCATGTTAAATAATGGCAGTAGTATGCACCATGTTATCGTAATAAACAATTCCTGAGCCTCGTCTGAATGCAAGCAGTGAGTCTGAGCGCCTGTTACGTGTCGCTCAGACAGTTAGCATGGAACTCACAAAGCAGCTGTGAGTCCGTACAGACCTTTGTTCAGGATACAGACCATCACGTCTCGCTGCTTCCACCCACCCAGACTACCCTCAATGTATATATACAACAAACACCCAGAAGATGTGTCCTGTCTCTCAACACTGACAGTCCGCGTTGGCTCTGAGTGTGACACTAACATCAGCGTTGGCTCTGAGTGTGACACTCGCCTGTTTCCCCACACCATTAATACACTCCTTGTAAAAACTGAGTGTATACAACATGTTAGAGAATGCGCAGTGTGACTCCAGTTTCCCAGTTACTACAGGTACTGTAAGTGCACAAATGGAAGAAGGACAAGCTGAGAATACTTGTGTAAAACTGGAGCTCCCGACAGACATCACTCCACCCGCTACTGACACTTGAGCGAAATCCTGAGGACGATTCACAAAATACAATGACAATGAGGAGACAAGAATGTGACACCAAACATCATTTAGTGTGTGTTTGTTTTATAAATAAAACTAAAAATGAGCATAGAGGAAATAGTTCTCAGTTGGGTTTATGTGGATTAGCTGAGTTCTGTACCCTGTGTTATGTATTGATTCAGTCATTGCCTATAGAACACGTATATAACATACTTCATGTGTGCAGGAGATCTCCGATTTATACCAAGTCAGCTACTCTGATCGGTGGGGCTTTACTCTGCGTAATGCCCCCTCCTCATTCCATATAATATTGTCTCTATGGGGCCAATAAAGATATATCTACAAGAACAACACGAACATCTCACTTTGGAGTTGGGAAATGGTTTCACTGATGTTGTTCATATTTTTCTAGAGCAGGAAAACATGAATGAGCAGGAAGTGGGTTGAAGATGATGATTGTAATGGGCCAGATTCATCTAGAAACGTATCTGCCGTTAATGAGTGTATCATTCACTATCACTGCACACGCCCAGAAGCAGGACATACACCATTAAACACATCCATGTCCGCTCTGTCTTCCAACACAAAGGACACTTACTATAGTCTACAGTTTTGGGGTGTGACCGGGAAGTTGCCGTAGTCAATGTACAGTAAGGTCGCGCCAAACTCCAGCGTACGCAGCTATGTCCGAATCCAGCTCTGGGTGTATGAAAGTTTCTTGTTTTTCTGCCGTACCTCTTGCTCCAGCTACAGGGTTAGTCTAAGTCCTGATTACTAGTGATGACGGCTGTGTGTACAGCAGTAACGTGTCTGTAATCGGGACCAACCGTAAGAATGTTTTATGTTCAGTAGACAGTAAGAGCATCCTAATAAATGTATTTTATGGTGGGAAAAAAATATTAAAGAAAACCCACTTTTTATCACATGCCTAACAATTAATTTTATATATATATATTTCTTTCTGTGCGAATTTATATAGCACATAGGTATTGGACGTATTCTGCAGCGTCTTGTGGAGTTTAGCAGAGCAGATTTACACCCAAATTCCAGAAAAGAGCAAGAAGAAAAGAAAATGTGTATAAATATCGGGCACTCAATGATTTATTTTATTTATACTATATTGAATAAAATCTGCATTACGCTTTATTGATATTCATAAAAATTGGAGAATGATCATATCCCATCCCCATATTATTCTGAACCAGCGAAATATTTAAAAAGGGATTTTGAAAATACTATTGTGTAACTCAAATAACGTTCTGTTGAAATGGCAGCATTGCTGCCCAACCTCCTCGCTGCTGACTTATAAACATTTATATTTATATTGATCATCATTACACCGTACAATAAGATAGTTCATGCGCTGTGTGTGTGTTTTTCAACAAAGAATATTTTAGGCTCTGCCATCCACACTGTTATCTGCCTCTGGCCTTGATGCTGTTACTGGAGCACGGAGGTGGTGGGGACTATATCGGGGTCACACGGAGGTGGTGGGGACTATATCGGGGTCACACGGAGGTGGTGGGGACTATATCGGGGTCACACGGAGGTGGTGGGGACTATATCGGGGTCACACGGAGGTGGTGGGGACTATATCGGGGTCACACGGAGGTGGTGGGGACTATATCGGGGTTAACACGGAGGTGGTGGGGACTATATCGGGGTCACACGGAGGTGGTGGGGACTATATCGGGGTCACACGGAGGTGGTGGGGACTATATCGGGGTCACACGGAGGTGGTGGGGACTATATCGGGGTCAGGACTGAATTCCCACCGACCCCTTGTGCGGCTAAACTGTCAACAACTATCACACTGGAGGTTTTGCTCTGTCTCCCTCTGGATCCACCATTAGAATATATGAAGCGTTGAATTTGATGGATTATTGGAGCTTACAGTCTAAATTCCTTAATACCCCATTCATACTGCACTAAAATCCCGGGTTTTTGCCGGGGCGAGCTCAAACGACCCGGGTATTGGTGCAGTATGAATGGTACAAGTCAAAAATTCCGGGTCTAAAAACCCGGGTCCTCAACCCGGGATTTATCGAGGGGTAATTCCCAGGTCGGACCCGGGTTGCCTGCACTATGAATCGTTCAACCCGGGTTGCACAGAAAACAAGCTGATTGGCTGTCTGCCTGTCTCTGGAGGATGATGTCATCGGTGGGAGTCCGTGGAAGAAAAAAAAAACAGTCACCTTTCAATGACATCACCATTTTTCAGCCAATGAAAACTGCTCTGGTGATGACTCCCACAAATTGCCAGGGCACAGACCTGTGCAGTATGAATGGGGTCAACCCGGGAAATTCCCGGGTCCGAGGTGCAGTATGAATGGTGTTTCTGAGCTGGGACGCTCCGAGCCCCGGGATATTGACGGGGCGGCAGTATGAAAGCGGTATAAGATACTCCCACACACAGACAGAATGTGTATCATCATCATCATCATCCTCATCAACAATTATATATATAGCGCCAGCAAATTCCATAACAAACATTAATAGGGCAATACTGGGTAATACGTACAGACAGAGAGGTAAGAGAACTCTGCTCACAAGCTTACAATCTAAGGAAAACCTCAGTTTTATTGCTATAGCTTATCTTTATGATATATCCCCCCCCCCCCCCATGCACAAATTGCTTGATGTAACACCTCTTAAACATTGTGCCCTTTTCTCGGTCATTCATTTGTAAACTTCCCTGATGAAGGGGCCTCTGTGCTCTGAAAGCAGCAAGTATATACATTTCTTTTGGTTAGCTAATAAAGGTAACACTTGTATATTACTTTTGTCTTTTTTGACACGAAGGTATTCAACATCACAGACAGACTAGGGTCAATTTGATAGCAGCCAATTAACCTACCAGTATGTTTTTGAAGTGTGGGAGGAAACAGGAGCACCCAGAAGAAACATGGGGAGAACATACAAACTCCCCACAGATAAGGCCATGGTAGGGAATCAAACTCATGACCCCAGTGCTGTGAGACAGAGGTGCTAACCACTGAGCCACCGTGCTGTCCATTTTCCCCTCCGAGAAGGTTGGAGACCTGAGCAAGGTCTTAACCTAACTCATGGGTAGGGTTCAACTCGGGAGCGGCTCTCACATCTTCATTAGGTCTAATGAGCAACATTATACTCAAACGGCTTCCTCCATCTGAGATAGCAGCGGGAGCAAATCTTTATATAACCTGGTTTGACCCTTCAATAGCACATTGAACACCAGGGTGTGACCATTGTCACATCTGTCTAAAATGTTATGCCTCGGCATCCATGTCCGTTCTGCGGCAACTTATTCATCCGTAACGCCGGACAATTTGCCACTTGGCGCCAGGGGCAAAAAAATGTGCGCGCCCGCGAATGATGGTGGGGGTGGGATCTACCTTCCAGGTGACCCCTCCCCTAGGGGTCACCTGGGACGTGCACCACGTGACAGGTGCCGTCCCATGTGTGAATTGCTGAGGATTAATATAAAGTGTGTGTGTGTAGTATGTTAATATAGTGCGCACTATTACCGTTAATATGATAATCTTTAATGCTGATTTTTGCTCAGGGATCCGCAAGCAGAAAACAGGGTTAAAATTACCATAATAACGGCAAGAGAATTGAGCGCAGCCGAATTGAATTCCCCCTATGTGTGTTATGTTAATATAGTGTGTGTGAGGGGTGGCAATATGTAAGGGAAGGGGGGTCTTAATATAGTGTGGGAAGGGGGGGCAATATGTAAGGGAAGGGGGGTCTTAATATAGTGTGGGAAGGGGGGGCAATATGTAAGGGAAGGGGGGTCTTAATATAGTGTGGGAAGCGGGAGCAATATGTAAGGGAAGGGGGGTCTTAATATAGTGTGGGCAGGGGAGGCAATATGTAAGGGAAGGGGGGTCTTAATATAGTATGGGAAGGGGGGGCAATATGTAAGGGAAGGGGGGTCTTAATATAGTGTGGGAAGGGGGGGCAATATGTAAGGGAAGGGGGGTCTTAATATAGTGTGGGAAGGGGGGGCAATATGTAAGGGAAGGGGGGTCTTAATATAGTGTGGGAAGGGGGGGCAATATGTAAGGGAAGGGGGGTCTTAATATAGTGTGGGAAGGGGGGGCAATATGTAAGGGAAGGGGGGTCTTAATATCGTGTGGGAGGTAGGCTATCTAATGGTGGAGTGCAGATTGGGGCTAATTATGGGTGCTCAGCAGCATGTAGCTCCCTTATCACCTATGGAGGGGGGGGGGGCAAAAGTTTTCTGTAGCGGGGCCCCAAATTCCTCTTGGCAGCTCTGCTTGGCGCAAACCAACTGTCTACATCTCTTGATAGTTGTTCACACCAGCTGTAAATTTCTTCCTGCGATAATTTTGCCATGACGCTCATTTTCCATAAGCATAAGGGAGACCAAGCAACCCTCCGCCCCCTTACTCTGGACCACAGACACACACAAATAATATATTACCACACCAGATAGGTCTGTAGAAGCCACATTGGCACATTTATTGATGAGGTATCAGCTTCTAAAGGAATTTTTCTGAATTTTGTATCAAAAATAGACTTGTGCAGATTAAAAGAAATACTCCCATACAACTGATGAACTGTATCTATTATCCATTCTATTTTGTATATGCAGTGACTGAGAGGTACCTCTATACCCTCTAACACAGTCCTACAATATCTAGTAAAGATAACTAATCACAAAAATATGCACTTGGCCTTATCACAGTCACTTTAACGTCAGCAAACAGGGCAGAGAAAACATGAAACCAAACCAACAGAAATATGCAGTTTCTGCCATGAGGTGGTAACTACTTGACCCACCGCTTCTTTTCCTCTGTTGGATTTAAAGTTTGTCAGCCAGTTGTACAAAGCAATGTCCCAGCTCCATAGGCTCCTAGTTATGGGTTTAACTCAGATGTCACAATCAACAGCCATCTGCCATATTGTTCTCCTCAAATAACACGGGATTCATAGGCTTTCCTTGCTCCACAGCAATGATGGTATGTATGTGGCACTTTTGTTACATCCTCTCTGATCTTGACATAACGATGTGGTCGCTTCAATAACATAAACTACTCACCCAATGTTAAGCTGCCGGTTTGATAACTAACTTGCAGAACAGATGACAAAGGTCCTCACCTATAGCAGCCGCCTTTCCCGTAGAGCTTTTTGTGCTCTCAGGTACTCGGATGCCCCCATGACTTAACTCTTAGCGTAGCGCAAGTTTGTCATACAATACCACAGCGGCAGGCCAGAGGAGGCTGTGTAGATGGTAACGGATGGTCAGACGTAGGCTGAGGTCAAGGGTCACAAGCAAGGTAGAATGGTCAGATAACACACCAAGGGTCAGGGTCACAGGCAAAACAGCAGAGTCCAAGATACAGGCCAAAGGGTCAGGGTCACAGGCAAGGTCCAAGTTACAGGCAGAGGTCACAACAGTAGGTCCAATAGAAATATGGGCAGAGTATCCACAGGAACAGGACAAGAGCAGTCAGCAACAGGGAAAGTCCACGCTATAACCTACAGGGAGGCTAAGCCCTCCCTGCCTTAAATACTGACACTGACCATTGCCCTGGCAACGGTCGGGCCAAATACCCGGAAGTAACGTCCTGGTCGTCATGGAGACGGCTGGGGAGAGGGGCAGAGAGTCGCGGCTGTGCAGTGGCCGCAGCGGTTCCCAACAGTACCCCCCCTTGAGGAGGAGTTAAGCAACCCTGACACCCTGGTTTCCTAGGGAACTGCTTGAAGAACCTCTTGATAAGCTTTTTAGCATGAAGGTGCCTTCGTGGAACCCAGGACCGACCACGATTTTTCCACTGAACCAAAAAGTGGACCTGTCCTTGGACCTTTTTAGAATCAAGGATTTTTTGAACAACAAATTTCTGAGGTCCATCCTGATCCGGTGACTGAGGACTAGAGGGCTGAGGATATTGAAGCTGGCTTGGGTGTAACACTGATTTGAGAAGGGAGCAGTGGAAGTGTTTGGAATCCTCAAGGAGCAAGGAATCTTTAATCTTAAGGCTACAGGGTTGACTTGATAATCGTGAACAGTCCAATAAATTTTGGCCCAAGTTTTTTGCAGGATTGTCTGAGCTTGATGTTGCGAGTCTAAAGCCAGACCTTCTGTCCTACTTTGAAAGAACAAGCCGTACGATGACGGTCAGAACATTTTTTAGAGTGAAATGAGGCTTGCCTCAAAGAAGACTGAACTTTCCTCCAAATGATCTTGAGGTCTGCAGCTGTAGAACGTATTTTCGGGAGACCAGAAGAACTGAGCGAATATAGAGAATTGGACCTGGAATGGAACCCAAAATTACAATAGAATGGAAAAGTATGAGTAGAAGTATGACATAAGTTATTGTATGCAAATTCTTCCCAGGGTAACAGAGAGGACCAATTGTCATGGAATTCTGAGGTGTATAACCTTAAGAACAGTTCCAGGGATTGGTTAACCATCTCAGTTTGTCCGTTAGATTGAGGGTGGTATGCGGATGAAAGGCTGATGTTAATTCCAAAAAGGGTACAGGAAGATTTCCAGAACTGCGCAACAAACTGGGAGCCACAATCAGAGACAATATCAGCAGGGAATCCATGGAGTCGAAACACATGTTGAACAAAGAGAATAGCCAGATTTCATGCACTGGGAAGTCTGGTTAACGGAATGAAATGAGACATTTTACTGAACCGGTCCACAACCACCCATTAGGTGTTATGCCCTGCAGAAGATGGGAGATCAACGATAAAGTCCATTGATAAGTGTTTCCAAGGTTTTGAAGGAACGGATAACGGAACAAGCTGGCATGAAGGACACTTCCTAGGGACCTGACTCCTTGCACAACTTTCACAGGACAGAACAAAGTTCCTGACATCTGCGGATAATGAGGGCCACCACACGGAATTTCCACCATCTTATAGATTCCAGGATGCCCAGTGGTCTTACTGTCATGAGCTTCCGAAAGGACCGCTTTTCTTAAGTGGACCGGGACAAACAAACGATTCACCGGAGTGTCTGCAGGAGCTATCTTTTTAAATCTATGGAAAGTAACTCCCAAGTCTTGAGTTAGTCCAGCTTCTATGTGTAACAATCCTGTCCAGGTTTGCTACTTTCCCTGTCTGCTCTGTTCTCCTGTGGATCACATGACTCACCTTCAGGGCGGGTCATTCAAACCTGTCCTATTTAAACTCAGCACTGACACCTGCTCATTGTCAGTGCAGCTTGTTTGCTAGCCTGACTCCATGGACTCCTGTGTATTCTCTGACCCTTGTGCATTCCTGAACTCTCCTGTTGGATTCCCTGTGGGTGAACCTGCTTCATCAACCAAGTGCTGGTAGCACTATCTTTGGGACTCTCCTGTTGCAAGTATCTTTATGCATCATTTGACAAGACTTTGTTTATTATGCCAAGTGTGCAGATTCTCATCATTGTGATATACTGAACTGCCATCTCACCTATACTACTGTACAAGAACTTATTTGATACCTTCTGGACTGTTCCACTGATGCTGCTATTTCTACACTCTGCTGTGATCAGACTCTTACCTTGCATATATGTTGTAGTGCTAATCTCTACTAATTACCGGACCCCTGTGGTATCCTGAATATCGTTACTCACCATCTCTGCGTCCAGAACTTTGCTGGTCTCTATACATGTCTTGTCACAGCTATCACCATCCATGCTGCATACTGACTACTGCCAAATACAAAACCATTGCCACGCCCTGCCGTGACTAACTTACATATTCTGATGTGCACAGAACCTGCTAGTAGTTAGCCGTGGACTCCTTCTGTGCTCAGTGGATGCAATACATATTCTATGTGTTTTATTGATACTTGCATTTATGTCCCATATATATATATATATATATATATTCCTTGTGATTTGCAGTACTGCCGTGCTTAATGCTTAAACATTGTAATGTTATATATGATACTCTGCTTATCTCTACATCTCATTACTATTTGCTGCATTGTTGCTATGTGTTGACATGTACTATGCTCATATTCATTGAAGTACATATTAAGCAGACCCATTGCCTTGTGTTCTTATTCTCTAAGCATCATATGATCCTGACTCAGCTAGTCACGTGCCCAGGCCTTCGTGGGAACCGCCAACTTGGCCTGATATTACTCCAGTCCATAACACTATCATAGACAATGGGTGTATAGGTAGTGGTTCAGAAACTGGAATGTGATGCGACATGAAGCTCCTTGATAGGGCATCCGCCCTGATGTTTTTAGAACCAGGTCTATAGGTAATTATTAAGTTGAAATGGGCAAAGTAGAGTGCCCAGCGGGCCTGTCTGAATGTACTGCAGATTCTTGTGATAACGGAGATTACATGCATGGCTCCTACCAGACAATGACGCCATTCTTCAAAGGCCCATTTAATGGCCAAAAGTTCCCGGTTACCTACGTCATAGGTAGTTTCAGTGGTAGAAAATTTACAGGAGAAATATGCACACGGATGTAAACGGTGAGTATGTGGATCTTTCTGGGAGAGGATAGTGCCAGCTCCGACATCAGAGGCATCAACCTCCAGAACAAACGGTATATCTGGATTAGGGTGTCTGAGAGCAGAAACAAATGCCTTTTTGTGGGTTTCAAATGCGGTTAACGACTGAAGGGGCCAATTAGTTGGATCCATTGTACTCGTAGTGACCAGAATGTGTGTTGAATGCCGTTTTTCATTCGTCCCCCTCTCTGATGCGGAAGAGGTTGTATGTCCCGCGGAGATCGATTTTGGTGAAGACGGTGGTAGTCTTTAGTTGGTCAAAAAGCACAGAGATGAGGGGAAGAGGATATATATTCTTAATCGTGATTTGATTGAGACCCCAGTAGTTGATGCAGGACCGCAATCCACCATCTTTTTTAGATACAAAGAAGAATCCTACTGAAGATTTAGATGGCCTGATAAACCGTTTTCCAGATTTTCATTTACGTATTCCTGCATGGCCTTGGTCTCGAGACCAGAGAGAGAGTGCAATCTCCCTTTGGGTAGTCTGTAACCAGGGATCAGATCAATGGTACAATCGAAGTCACGATGTGGAGGTAGAGAGTCCGCTGCCTTTTTAGAGACCACATCCCAGAACTCATGGCATTGCAGAGGGAACTGCTCAGGTACTGGTTGCAGGATTCGGAGGGATAAGGTCAAGCAGGACCGCGAACAGTAAGGGCTCCATTGAGAAATTTCCCCTTTAACCCAATCCACTACAGGGTTGTGGAGGGAGAGTCAGGGATGGCCCAAAATTAAAGGGACAGACGGGCAAACTATGAGGAAAAGTGACAGAGCTTCCGAGTGGAGAGCACCCACAGGTAGCTGCAGTGGAGGGATCTCACAAAGAATTTTGCCGCCAGGCAATGGACTACCATCCAGGCCACAAACTGTAATAGCGAATTTGAACTTTACAGAAGGAATTCCAGCAGAGTGAGTGAACCCGATGTCCAGGAAGTTGCCGGCAGCACCACTGTCAATAAAGGCTGAGATGGCCACAGAACAGGCACCGTGAGAGACGTGCTCCGGAACCAAAACAGCATTTTTTGGGAAATGATTTGCATACCTAGGTGAACCTCCCCCTTGTTCCCTAGGCATGCTCTTTTCCCAATTTGTTGGGACATGAGCGGGAGAAGTGGCCCTTGATGCCACAGTAGAGGCAGAGGCCTTGAGACCATCTTCTGCTTGAGACCGTCTTCTGCTCTTTTCCTCAGAAGAAAGACGGTATGCCCCTAATTGCATGGGCTCCTCAGTGTCTGTAGATGCGGGAACAAAAGCAGAAGAGAAAGATGGTGCCTCTTTTTCCGCATTACTCCCCTTGAATCCTCTATCAATCTTAATGGTGAGCTGCATGAGGATGTCCAGGGATGTTGGAGAAGGATACTGCACCAGAGCGTCCTTGATCTGTTATGACAGCTCTAGGTGAAACTGACTACGTAACGCCAGATCATTCCACTCGCTGTCAGTCGACCATCGTCTGAATTCAGCACAGTACTCCTCAGCAGAGCACCGGTCTTGTTTTAAGGCCCTCAGATAAGCCTCAACAGAGACCACTCGATCCAGGTCATCATAGAGCAGACCCAATGCATTGAAGAAAGCATCCACGAACTACATGATAGCCCATAACTGGTGATCACCCTGGAGGAGGGAGATGATGATCCCGACCCTCTGTTGTTCCGAGCCAGGAGACAGAGGTCTCAGACGGAAATAGAGCTTACAGCTCTCCTTGAAATTCCGGAACAAAGCTCTGTTCCCAGAAAACTGGTCCGGCAAATTCAACTTGGGTTCTACCGCAGGAGCCAAGGTGACTTGTGAAGTCCTAGAGGCTTCCTCTTGAGCAGTCAGACGATGTGATAAACCCTGAACCATCTGCGACAGGGTCTGAATTTGACCAGCCAGGACTTGGGCTGGATATGGGTTGGTTCCGCTTTCATCCATCTCGAGGAATTCCTCCTAGAATTCTCAAGGCCGGTTATAATGTTAGGCTGCAGGTTTGATAACTAACTTGCAGAACTCACTAATATAACTCAGTCTCTGTCCCCTAACTAACTTTCTCTACACTTCACCCTTGTTATTATATCACAGTCCAGAAAAAGAGTATTATACAATATTCTTCAGACCTCCCCACCTGTTCCCTTCCTCACTAATAACACAGTCCAAGTAAATGAACAGCAAATAAACATGAATTACTTATCCCCACTGATCGCTCAGCATCTGTATACTAGATGGCTCCGATCAGTTCAGGTTTCTGCTAAGGTATCTCACTTCCCATTGTGAAGTCTTATTCAGTCTCTCAGAGTGTCTCTTTCTTTAATCTCTCAGTCTCTCAGACTCCTGCAGACTGTCAGAGACAGTCTGCAGGATGTCTGTCCCTCTGACGTTTGTACCTGCTCCTTCACAAGCACCTCCTCTCCACTGCATGCTGGGAGATGTAGTTCTATGCCTGCAGGGGGGTTGTGTAAAGCATATATGCAGCCCGCTTGGGTTGCCAGTGCCACACTTGCATGCACGTACCTTTGTATTCAAATATAAGTGGGTCTCAAGAAACGTTTCCATTTGAATCTGGGTATAAGTTCACCATGGCTATAAGTTACCAGCTGTATACAAACATACAACACACTGCAGGACACATACATGCATATGTGCAATAAAACATCCCATAAGAACGCTTTCAAAAATAAAGCTTTCATAAAATTTACAATTCTTAATACTATAATCATTATTAAAAACATATGTTTGCAACAAATGTATTTGTATTTTTTACATGAAATACATACATCAGGGTGTTCTTAATGTGCTCTGTACAGAATATGCATTGTTATAGTTTCACATACTTTCAAACACATGTTCTAGCATGCATATGTTTAGTCATCACTATCAGTTAGCGCTTACACCTGCCCTGTAGCTGGTGCAAGTGATACGGCTAAAAGACCCATAGCTGAGAGATGCCCAGAGCTTGAGTGGGCCGTGTGTGCGTGTACTTGGACTTGTCATACCCTTGCTGTGCTTTGCCTACATGCGTGTGCCCGTTTCCTTTCACAGGCATATGGAACTGTCATTTGTGTGTCACTGACATAGGTCCTGTTCTGGCGCATTGGCAGAGCTATTTCACGCAAGATTGGGCACTCAACGGTACTGACGCCTGAAGGTGAATCAGGCCCTTTATCTTTAAACCTCCCACCCAAATTACTACTAGGAGACCTGCTTCTGGATGGTGCCCAGATCTGGAGGAGCAGTGTCCCTGTGTGCTCCAGCGTGGGGCTTTGTTTCCTATAACTCCCAGGCGGCAACGCGTTTCCTGGATTAATCTGAATCCAGGAGGTGCCATTGGAATCGCCTCATGCGAGACCGCCGCCATCTTGTTTTATTTACCAGAATTACATCTTTGTGTCTTGTTGCCTTCTACAATCTCCAGTTTGTTTCTTTGAGGGGAAGATCAGACCACCACAATGTTTGTTATTCAGCCTTATATTTTAGTTTGATCCTAGTGACCAGTTTAGTATAATTCACCTGTGGTTACAGTGTGTTACAAGGGAGCATTGTTATGATATAGTCACAGTGACCATGGGCTGCAAACGTTGGGTCCACATTGCGCAATAATCACATTGACTGACAGCTAGGTGACACCTTATCTCCAAATTCTTTTACTGTGAGTTTTTGGATCAATATTCCTCTGAGCTGTCCAGGGGGAACGCACCACTGACTCCTCTCAGCAAATAAAACCAAATGGACTCTGTTCTCATTGGTCAAATAAATCAATGAAGACAACGACTATGAACACTGGGCTGTGTACAGGTGAATGACCGTTCTACGACGGGGGGACTCGCCCCTATCCCTGTCTTCTCCTTCATACTAAGACATAATGTATGACAGCGTTTAGGGTTGTCTTCTAATATAAAGCTGGATCAGACCACACCGTACAATGGCCTCAAGTTCCACCTACTGGTGGCTCCGTGTGCTGTTCCTGGCTGCTCTCCACCGTGTATGTGTCAGCGTAGAGGAGGTGACCTCCCGAAATGGTGAGTCCTGGCTTCATTTTGTCCAAGAGCTGTGAAAGTAGCGTGGTGTTCAGAATGGATGTGACATGTGACACTGCGCTGGGCTCCATGACACATGCGTTGATCATGGCGTCAGTGTATGATGTATGCATCTTTCTTCTTGTGGCTGGAATGAGATGCGTATGGGTACACAGAGACAAAGTAAGGTTTCTTTTCTAGTTGTATATAAATATATATATTGTACATTGAGATGATAAGACCTTAGTACCGTTTTTTAGCATGAACGTTCTTTGTGTTCTGTCGGGTCTCTAATCTCACACTAACCTGCTGGAGGTGACGAGTTTTCCGTCTGCCTATAGACCCCCTGGGATTTCTGCAGATCACACAGGTACATCCTGGACTAAGCATTATTGTGTGTGGTTTACAAGCCCTCTCCTGGTTTTTGCTCTGGGGTTGAAGGATATCGGTAATGAGCAATTTTGAACGCTGGAGGCTGCAAGTCAGGACACCCTTGTTCTCCCCAAATTACACATTATTTTCATTGGTGAACACAGTTCCCTGTTACGCATTTCATGACTTGTCTGATGCTTGTGTGAGAATATTGGGACCCTGCGATCCTGGGGAGCGACTGATGGTCTGTGTACAGTACTGCAGGATTCATGGAAACAGATGTTGTATGTTGTTCTGTGTACATGAAGCCTGACTCTCCCCACACATATGAATCATTGTATCATGTGCCTCTTTCTGCGCATATTACATCCAAGCGCTGCAGAGATGTGTAATGTATCCAAGAGACAGTGGGCCTATGACTGTGGATGGTGCAGGAGCAGCAGAAATTGGCCAGTGTGGAATTCTGCATAACACCACAAGGGGGCAGTCTTGTAATGCTCGATTCAGCTCTTAAAATATACATTACATTTAAAATAGGAAACACAGAAGCCTTTCTGTACATTAAAAACAAACTGTGGTCTATCCTTCCCCTTTTTCCCATGTTATAAACCTCAATTATAAATGTAGAAATTCATCACTACGCAGAAAGTTGCCTATTTAAACTTTTATTGAATTGATCTCAGATGATTGCAGTTACTGCAAAATTGTAATTAGGAATCAATTTATTCAAATCCACTCTTTATAATGTAAACAGCTGATCTGTATTGAAAAAAGTTCAATAAAGATATTTGGAAATGACATTTTCATCTATTAACGCACGTTTCCCATAAAAGTAAATCGCTCTGCTTGTTGCACCAAAATACATTCAAATTCATTTACTTTTTTAGATGTGTTTTCTATGACTTTTTTATTGAAAGTCAATAATGCATTGGTGAGAAGAAAGGATGTGGCTGTAGTAGCAGCTGGATCTATATGGAAGAAGAGCAGGTCAGGGGCTTCAGGACTGCTGAGCCCCCCTACATCCGCTCCTCCTCACCTCTGCTCCCTCTCATCTCTGCACCCCCTCACTGCTGCTCCCTCTCATCTCTGCACCCCCTCACTGCTGCTCCCTCTCATCTCTGCACCCCCTCACTGCTGCTCCCTCTCATCTCTGCACCCCCTCACTGCTGCTCCCTCTCATCTCTGCTCCTCACCTCTGCTCCCTCTCATCTCTGCACCCCCTCACTGCTGCTGCCTCTCATCTCTGCACCCCCTCACTGCTGCTCCCTCTCATCTCTGCACCCCCTCACTGCTGCTGCCTCTCATCTCTGCACCCCCTCACTGCTGCACCCTCTCATCTCTGCACCCTCTCACCTCTGCTCCCTCTCATCTCTGCACCCCCTCACTGCTGCGCCCTCTCAACTCCATACCCCCCTCATCTCTGCTCCTCACCTCTGCTCCCTCTCATCTCTGCACCCCCTCACTGCTGCTCCCTTTCATCTCTGCACCCCCTCACTGCTGCTCCCTCTCATCTCTGCACCCCCTCACCGCTGCGCCCTCTCACCTCCATACCCCCTCTTCTCCACACCCCTTTACCTCTGCTCCCCCTCTTCTCTACACCCCCTCTTCTCTGCTCCCTCTCATCTTTGCACCCCCTCACCTCTGCACCCCCTCACCGCTGCGCCCTCTCACCTCCATAACCCCTCTTCTCCACACCCCCTCACCTCTGCTCCACCTCACCTCTGCTCCCCCTCTTCTCTGCACCCCCTCTTCTCTGCTCCCTCTCACCTCTGCACCCCCTCACCTCTGCTCCACCTCACCTCTGCTCCCCCCTCTTCTCGTTGCCCTCTCACCTCTGCACCCCCAGCACATAACTCTGTTTCCAGCCAAAGCAGGGCAGGAAACAGAGTGAGATATGTGCTGAAATATGGTGGCACCCCCAGGTTGTTCCTCCAGTATTATATTGAACCCAGGACTTTACAGCTGCCAGCGTCTGACTGGAGGACCAAGACCTCCTAGGTGATTACTACACATGAGTTTATTCTGAAGGCCGAGAAGTGGCTCCGAGTCTTCAGATGCTGCAGCTTCCTGATCGAGGTTCCTCCTGTACTTCAGTACTGACAATAACCAGTCCTCCTGTTGTCGCCTTTATATAGGAGATATGATAAGAGAATATAGTTCCTGAGGTTTCTGTATTGACCCTAATCACCAAACACCCTTTGAGATTTCTGGGACAGATAACTTCTCCAAATAGAAAGTAAACAAACAAAACCAAAAGACAACCCCCCCCCCCCCCCCCCCGCCAGATTACAGATATTCATTACCCCTAAGACCATCATTTGCAGTGAAATAAATAAATAAATGAGGTGATTTAGGGTTGAGAATTGTCTGTTTTGTGCGCTCACTGATGCATCTACCAATTTATGTTTCTTCTTCTATATTTTGAGTTACACACAACCTTAAATCTACCGCCTCTGGAGCAAGTATATCATCATTACCTACTCCAAAACTGCACCCATCTTGTGTAGGTGCAGAATTTAGTAGGAATCCTGTGCCAAATATATGTGTAACCGAAGACACATCTCAAAGGGGTGTTGTGGATGGGTCCCTCTCACCTCCCACATGCTGCAGCACTGAATGTGTTAATACCTAATGCTGCTGAGTCGAATGGGTTAAACCTCAGCGCTAAGGAATTAAAGACATATATTAAGGGTATATTTATTAGTTTAAATGTAAATATTGTATGAGCGCTGTGGAGCTGGTTAGTAACCAGTGCGTAGTCCCTGAAAGGCCTAAGTCCCTGCGCTGGGAGTGTAAATGTATTAATTTTAATATTCATGTATTGATTTATGAGGAAATATGTCCTGTTGGGGAAACTTGTTTTTTGTAACTTTTCTAAAGAAAGGTATTCTAACAGAGCGCTGCTGAGCGGTTTAAAGAAATAATGTGAGGGATAAGATTCGTGAAGGTAGTTATGTCGACATGTTCTCATGGACATGGCAAAGAAGGACCTTGCCCGTTCTATAGAGGGGGCATAGAAGAGGACGCATACAAAACTTTCCCTAAATGGGTGACAGGTTTCTGTGCTTTGCTGCCTAATATCTTGAAACTAGGCCTGCCGCCCTCATTGACGTCTGGAGCTACCTGCAGCTGATCATAGATATGTTTATCAATGATGGAGCCTCTAGTTGTTGCATGTACGACGAGCGTTTCTGGACAATCTATGATTACATTCTCTCCGGGCTATCAACCTTCTGAGACACTAAGTGTTGCGCTGTCTACGAACAGGATATTCTTACAGGGCCCTGCACGTCCCAGGTGTGGCCAGCAATAAGCTCGACATACTCTCTCGTTTTCAATGGTGTCATTTTTGGGAGTTGGCCCCACATGCAAATCTTATTGGTACCTGTGACTGGATCACTTATAAATAACTTATGGTATACATTTATTTAAAGGAAATAGCGCAGAGTGCTTATTTATATAATTGCAAATGCACTTATTTTTTATATTGTGTATATTTTGCTATAGGAATTCTTTATTTCTGAGACCAGAGGAGAAAATTTGTTTTTTTCTGTTTTAAACTTGCTAGAGGAAATGCATTATTTCTGATATATACATCTGATACAATAAGCCTTTGTTTAGTAAGTCTTCTGTATATCTTGGTGTAAGGAAATGCCTTGTTTGGGGTTTGCAACTTTTCTTGAGGAATTCTTTTCTTTGGGGGAAATGTTTATTCTGCAACTGTTGAAAGAAGCACCCATGCTAATCTCATGTTAATTAGACCTTTTGATGTGAGTGTCCAATACACCTTAAGGGAAAGGAAGGAGTAATTAGACTTGCTGTCAGATGTCCACTGTGTCCAAAATAAAACGCAGGGTATCACAGCACGGTTTTAGGATACCACAGATAAGCGTTAATATTGTTAGCTTTGCATTGCATGTAAATCCATGTTTTGGTAAACCAATTGCATCCTGATTCTAAAAATAGCCTTTGAGGCTGTGTCTAAAACTGTATAAAAAGAGATCCCTTATAAACTGAAATGTATCATTCTGATGTTCCATCTGACCTGACCACTGATACCTTTAATCAGTGGAACTGTCCTTGTCCGGACACTTGAGTGAAATAGAGTCTTTGCTTCAAGACCCTGCTTAACAACTTCTTCAATATTGCTGTAATCCTGTGACCTACACATTAAACCCTAAATCTAATCTGTCCTCTGGCTGTTTCTGAGGTTTGGACCCAGCTCTGCAGTACCACTGCTCTGCCGCTACCCAGCAGCTCTGGCCAGTGTGATAGGCCAGGGGGGGGTCCATCCACAATACCCTGATCCATAGTAAGTGGTCAGGGGTACCAGCCCAAGTGTACCAGCTTGTGAGTACACTAGCAGCGACAGTTACTCAGAAGGAACGTGGTTCTGGACGACATAAAGGAGTCCAGTGGTGGCAGCAGGCTCCTCCTACTGCGGCAGGAGGGGTGTATTCGGAATAATAAAAGGGGACGGTGGCAAAGTAAGCCCAGCCGGTTCCCAGGAACAACAGACAGGGTGGCATAGGCGGTCCATTCTGTCACATGCCCTTTTAACCAATCCAGACTCACCCTGCACATTACTCAGCGTGCAGGGGTTTAACACCTTTCTACATTGCTGCTAGCGGTGCTGCTACATTGAAGGTTTTCTATTCAATGTCTACCATCAGGATATAACATTTTCTCTAATCTTGCTTTTTTAGCAATTTAACATGCAAAATTCACATTAAATCTACCTGCAAGACTAAATACCCCCTCCTGTGCTTTCAGGCTAAACTGTCGTGTTGGCCATTCAGCGATGAAAAGATCTAATTAACATGAGATTTACTGTCTCCAGACAGTTGCAAAAACACATGCCCTCTACTCATATGCTTATTTGAGACTTCCTGAAAAAAGTTATGCAACCCAAACATGCAATACTGTCTCCGAAATCAATACATTTCCATACAAAACACATACCAATATAAAAAAATACATTTGCAATTATAGAAATTGGTGCCTGCAACACTAGTTGAAATAAATTTCTACAATAAATTATTCCTACGTGATACAGCCACAAATACATTTATTGTAATAAAAACTATTGCTAGAATACTATACACCAATAGTAAATAAATGCCAGGCAGGTTTACCACATTATCTTTCCTTTACCCCACTAGCTTAAGGAGTTACAGTCACCTGACTGTCCTGACTTGCTGAATCTAAGACCCATGGATTTTTATGAGCTACAGATGTACCAGCAGAAAATTCAGTCCAGCACAAGTCTAGAGCTCTTCCCAGGATGCAAGCTACAAGATACAACCCATATCAGCCACACAAAAGTTTCACAGCCAAAAGAGTTTGTTAGCATTGGGGTCCAGAGATACACGGTATCTTGCTGTTCCTGGCCACTTGGCCAACTCTCCACCAGTGTGGTGGAGCTCTGAGTATCAGTCTCCCCTCTACTGTGAGTGCACCAATTTACTCAGAACCTGGCGATGGAGTGAGGTGATAACAGGTCCCAAAATGCTTTCCAGAACACAGTGCAGCAATGATACCCAGCTATTCTGGTAGTGAACAGAAACTCAACACCAGTTGGCCTTGCATCTTCCAGGAATAAATCCTCAGGCAGAACACCACCTCGACCCTGGAGTGGCTCCTTATATCCATGGTCAAATTTCCACTCTGTTTTCCCCTCCCCAGGCAAACCCCTGGGTCTTTCCTTCTTAAACATTGGTGGGTGCTTGACCAGGGGGTTGGAGTAAGAGTGAAGCTGAGCTGACCTTGCTGAGTGGCTCCCCTGCTGTATTCCTTCTGCAATGTCTGGGCAAGTCCTGTAGAACACAATAGGTAATAATTGGCCTTCCCCAACTCCAGATCTAGGATAGCAATCAGCCCCTCCTGAAATTAACCTCTTACAATCTTTTTCAGTCAGAACTAGTTTCCAGCTGATCAGGACCTCCTGCAGAGAAAGGAGGGGGAGAATGAATGCAGCTACAACCCCATCTCCTATACCTTGAAACTGAATCCCCACCCGATCCTTACCCATAACCCACCTAGCTTCAATTTATTCTTGATATTGCATCACTGCAATATCAACAATATACAATAAACAATATACATTTTTACAATGAGTAACACACAATGAAAAATTCTCCTATATAGGCATGGCAGCAATGTCTCCTTATCCCCATGTAATGAGACACTGCACTGAAATGGGGAACATTAACAGGGCTATAAAAGCATATGTTGTTACATTCCACATTGTTTGAGAAACAAAGGGCAGGCTGGGTAAGGTGATATCAAACAGGTCTCGTCACAGCATATTTTGGTGCGTTCAGGGTTAGCGAGTTGGTGACCCAGTCTGAACATGCTACTGAGGCTGCATTGCTTGCCAGATGCCCATTTTGCAGGCGTTCGATCCTGTGCAGGTGATCTATGGTTGGTGTATACCAACAGGTCCCTCCTCACTAAATTTCAATTCACTGCCTTATTTACACGTTTCCTGGAATATGCGGGTCTAGACCCGGCTCTCTGCGGCACCCATTCCTTTGGGATTGGGGTGGCTACTTCTGTGACCAAGACAGGATATTCATTCACAGCCGTTAAATTCCTGGTTAGGTGGAAGTTCGATGTCTACAAAATTTAAATACTGCAACGTAAATAATGTGTTCATGCACGAGCCATCCCTCCCAACCCTTCGGTAACCCAGGACTCTGCTGCTTGTCGCTTTTAGCGAGGGCAGGAAAGGATTGTTCCTAATATTTTCCTCACATCCAGGCCTGATAAGCTGCTTGCCTCTAGGGATTTATTGTTTTTCACCTTTTCTGGGTTACAGCACTCTGTATTTAGCCTCCCCCCACATTTGAAATGTGACCCCACCCTGATTACAGTGGTAGCTGGTAAATGGAAGGCTATGGCCGAGATTTGATGCGGAATTGCTTTATTTTGTGTCTAGACAAACGCTAGGAGAAGATCAGAATACAGGGGGTCTGTGACATTTATGTCTACTGAGCATCCAGGCACCAATTGGCCCATGACAGGGTCTCGTTTTCCGATCCTGTGGAAAAGAGATGGTTGGGTAGAAAGAGTTTAGGAAGGTCATCCCTCCGGTCATTGTTATCTGCCGAGATAGGCAATATAGAGAGTGTGATGTATATAGATAGGAACAGTATAGAGAGTGTGATGTAGACAGATAGGGACAGTATAGAGAGTGTGATGTATATAGATAGGGGCAGTATATAGAGTGTGATGTAGACAGATAGGGGCAGTATAGAGAGTGTGATGTAGACAGATAGGGACAGTATAGAGAGTGCGATGTAGACAGATAAGGGCAGTATAGAGAGTGTGATGTAGACAGATAGGGGCAGTATAGAGAGTGTGATGTAGACAGATAGGGGCATTATAGAGAGTGTGCTGTAGACAGATAGCGGCAGTATATAGAGTGTATTGTAGACAGATAAGGGCAGTATAGAGAGTGTGATGTAGACAGAGATGAGAATGACATATTAGACTGCTCAGTAATTACATGTTTATATTACAGATACATACACGAGTAACGTTACTACAGGACCAGACCCGCTCTATACAACCAGGGAGGAGGCCACGGAGACACCGATCACTGTTCCAGGGACAGAAACGTCTCATCCCAGTATGTCATCCGCTATCTATACAGGGTCACAGTATATCTGAGGAGGGGACTTGTTCCCTGTAGATTCTCTGATAATAAACATATGGGACACAGATAGCTCTATACAGATAGGAAGATTATAGTGAATGTAGTTCAGATTGATAGTCACAGTATAGACTGTGATGTAGACAGACAGGGACAGTATAGAGAGTGTGATGTAGACAGATAGGGGCAGTATAGAGAGTGTGATGTAGACAGATAGGGACAGTATAGAGAGTGTGATGTAGACAGATACGGGCAGTATAGAGAGTGTGATGTAGACAGATAGGGGCAGTATAGAGAGTGTGATGTAGACAGATAGGGGCATTATAGAGAGTGTGATGTAGACAGATAGGGGCAGTATAGAGAGTGTGATGTAGACAGATAGGGGCAGTATAGAGAGTGTGATGTAGACAGATAGGGGCATTATAGAGAGTGTGATGTAGACAGATAGGGGCATTATAGAGAGTGTGATGTAGACAGATAGGGGCATTATAGAGAGTGTGATGTAGACAGATAGGGGCAGTATAGAGAGTGTGATGTAGACAGATAGGGGCATTATAGAGAGTGTGATGTAGACAGATAGGGGCAGTATAGAGAGTGTGATGTAGACAGATAGGGGCATTATAGAGAGTGTGATGTAGACAGATAGGGGCAGTATAGAGAGTGTGATGTAGACAGATAGGGGCAGTATAGACAGTGTGATGTAGACTGATAGGGGTAGTATAGAGAGTATGATGTAGACAGATAGGGGCATTATAGAGAGTGTGATGTAGACTGATAGGGGCAGTATAGAGAGTGTGATGTAGACAGATAGGGGCATTATAGAGAGTGTGATGTAGACAGATAGGGGCATTATAGAGAGTGTGATGTAGACAGATAGGGGCATTATAGAGAGTGTGATGTAGACAGACAGGGGCATTATAGAGAGTGTGATGTAGACAGATAGGGGCAGTATATAGAGTGTATTGTAGACAGATAAGGGCAGTATAGAGAGTGTGATGTAGACAGAGATGAGAATGACATATTAGACTGCTCAGTAATTACATGTTTATATTACAGATACATACACGAGTAACGTTACTACAGGACCAGACCCGCTCCATACAACCAGGGAGGAGGCCACGGAGACACCGATCACTGTTCCAGGGACAGAAACGTCTCATCCCAGTATGTCATCCGCTATCTATACAGGGTCACAGTATATCTAAGGAGGGGACTTGTTCCCTGTAGATTCCCTGATAATAAACATATGGGACACAGATAGCTCTATACAGATAGGAAGATTATAGTGTTTGTAGTTCAGATTGATAGTCACAGTATAGACTGTGATGTAGACAGATAGGGGCATTATAGAGAGTGTGATGTAGACAGATAGGGGCATTATAGAGAGTGTGATGTAGACAGATAGGGGCATTATAGAGAGTGTGATGTAGACAGACAGGGGCATTATAGAGAGTGTGATGTAGACTGATAGGGGCAGTATAGAGAGTGTGATGTAGACAGATAGGGGCAGTATAGAGAGTGTGATGTAGACAGACAGGGGCATTATAGAGAGTGTGATGTAGACAGATAGGGGCATTATAGAGAGTGTGATGTAGACAGATAGGGGCATTATAGAGAGTGTGATGTAGACAGATAGGGGCATTATAGAGAGTGTGATGTAGACAGATAGGGGCAGTATAGAGAGTGTGATGTAGACAGATAGGGGCATTATAGAGAGTGTGATGTAGACAGATAGGGGCAGTATAGAGAGTGTGATGTAGACAGATAGGGGCATTATAGAGAGTGTGATGTAGACAGACAGGGGCATTATAGAGAGTGTGATGTAGACAGACAGGGACAGTATAGAGAGTGTGATGTAGACAGATAGGAGCAGTATAGAGAGTGTGATGTAGACAGACAGGGGCATTATAGAGAGTGTGATGTAGACAGATACGGGCAGTATATAGAGTGTATTGTAGATAGATAGGGGCAGTATAGAGAGTGTGATGTAGATAGATAGGGGCACTATATAGAGTGTGATGTAGATAGATAGGGGCACTATATAGAGTGTGATGTAGACTGATAGGGACATTATAGAGAGTGTGATGTAGACAGATAGGGACAGTATAGAGAGTGTGATGTAGATAGATAAGGGCAGTATAGAGAGTGTGATGTAGACAGACAGGGGCATTATAGAGAGTGTGATGTAGACAGATAGGGGCATTATAGAGAGTGTGATGTAGATAGATAGGGACAGTATAGAGAGTGTGATGTAGACAGATAGGAGCAGTATAGAGAGTGTGATGTAGACAGATAGGGACAGTATAGAGAGTGTGATGTAGATAGATAAGGGCAGTATAGAGAGTGTGATGTAGACAGATAGGGGCATTATAGAGAGTGTGATGTAGACAGATAGGGGCATTATAGAGAGTGTGATGTAGACAGATAGGGGCAGTATAGAGAGTGTGATGTAGACAGACAGGGGCATTATAGAGAGTGTGATGTAGACAGATAGGGGCATTATAGAGAGTGTGATGTAGACAGACAGGGACAGTATAGAGAGTGTGATGTAGACAGATAGGAGCAGTATAGAGAGTGTGATGTAGACAGATAGGGGCAGTATAGAGAGTGTGATGTAGACAGATAGGGGCATTATAGAGAGTGTGATGTAGACAGATAGGGGCATTATAGAGAGTGTGATGTAGACAGATAGGGGCATTATAGAGAGTGTGATGTAGACAGATAGGGGCATTATAGAGAGTGTGATGTAGACAGATAGGGGCATTATAGAGAGTGTGATGTAGACAGATAGGGGCAGTATAGAGAGTGTGATGTAGACAGATAGGGGTAGTATAGAGAGTATGATGTAGACAGATAGGGGCATTATAGAGAGTGTGATGTAGACTGATAGGGGCAGTATAGAGAGTGTGATGTAGACAGATAGAGACAGTATAGAGAGTGTGATGTAGACAGATAGGGGCAGTATAGAAAGTGTGATGTAGACTGATAGGGGCAGTATAGAGAGTGTGATGTAGACAGATAGGGGCAGTATAGAGTGTGTGATGTAGACAGATAGGGGCAGTATAGAGAGTGTGATGTAGATAGATAGGGGCAGTATAGAGAGTGTGATGTAGACTGATAGGGGCAGTATAGAGAGTGTGATGTAGACTGATAGGGGCAGTATAGAGAGTGTGATGTAGACTGATAGGGGCAGTATAGAGAGTGTGATGTAGACAGATAGGGGCAGTATAGAGAGTGTGATGTAGACAGATAGGGGCAGTATAGAGAGTGTGATGTAGACTGATAGGGGTAGTATAGAGAGTATGATGTAGACAGATAGGGGCATTATAGAGAGTGTGATGTAGACTGATAGGGGCAGTATAGAGAGTGTGATGTAGACAGATAGGGGCAGTATAGAGTGTGTGATGTAGACAGATAGGGGCAGTATAGAGAGTGTGATGTAGACTGATAGGGGCAGTATAGAGAGTGTGATGTAGACAGATAGGGGCAGTATAGAGTGTGTGATATAGACAGATAGGGGCAGTATAGAGAGTGTGATGTAGACTGATAGGGGCAGTATAGAGAGTGTGATGTAGACAGATAGGGGCAGTATAGAATGTGTGATGTAGACAGATAGGGGCAGTATAGAATGTGTGATGTAGACAGATAGGGGCAGTATAGAGAGTGTGATGTAGACAGACAGGGGCAGAATAGTGAGTGTGATGTAGACAGACAGGGACAGTATAGAGAGTGTGATGTAGACAGATAGGAGCAGTATAGAGAGTGTGATGTAGACAGATAGGGGCATTATAGAGAGTGTGATGTAGACAGATAGGGGCATTATAGAGAGTGTGATGTAGACAGATAGGGGCATTATAGAGAGTGTGATGTAGACAGATAGGGGCATTATAGAGAGTGTGATGTAGACAGATAGGGGCATTATAGAGAGTGTGATGTAGACAGATAGGGGCAGTATAGAGAGTGTGATGTAGACAGATAGGGGTAGTATAGAGAGTATGATGTAGACAGATAGGGGCATTATAGAGAGTGTGATGTAGACTGATAGGGGCAGTATAGAGAGTGTGATGTAGACAGATAGAGACAGTATAGAGAGTGTGATGTAGACAGATAGGGGCAGTATAGAAAGTGTGATGTAGACTGATAGGGGCAGTATAGAGAGTGTGATGTAGACAGATAGGGGCAGTATAGAGTGTGTGATGTAGACAGATAGGGGCAGTATAGAGAGTGTGATGTAGATAGATAGGGGCAGTATAGAGAGTGTGATGTAGACTGATAGGGGCAGTATAGAGAGTGTGATGTAGACTGATAGGGGCAGTATAGAGAGTGTGATGTAGACTGATAGGGGCAGTATAGAGAGTGTGATGTAGACAGATAGGGGCAGTATAGAGAGTGTGATGTAGACAGATAGGGGCAGTATAGAGAGTGTGATGTAGACTGATAGGGGTAGTATAGAGAGTATGATGTAGACAGATAGGGGCATTATAGAGAGTGTGATGTAGACTGATAGGGGCAGTATAGAGAGTGTGATGTAGACAGATAGGGGCAGTATAGAGTGTGTGATGTAGACAGATAGGGGCAGTATAGAGAGTGTGATGTAGACTGATAGGGGCAGTATAGAGAGTGTGATGTAGACAGATAGGGGCAGTATAGAGTGTGTGATATAGACAGATAGGGGCAGTATAGAGAGTGTGATGTAGACTGATAGGGGCAGTATAGAGAGTGTGATGTAGACAGATAGGGGCAGTATAGAATGTGTGATGTAGACAGATAGGGGCAGTATAGAATGTGTGATGTAGACAGATAGGGGCAGTATAGAGAGTGTGATGTAGACAGACAGGGGCAGAATAGTGAGTGTGATGTAGACTGATAGGGGTAGTATAGTGAGTGTGATGTAGACTGATAGGGGTAGTATAGAGAGTATGATGTAGACAGATAGGGGCATTATAGAGAGTGTGATGTAGACTGATAGGGGCAGTATAGAGAGTGTGATGTAGACAGATAGGGGCATTATAGAGAGTGTGATGTAGACAGATAGGGGCATTATAGAGAGTGTGATGTAGACAGATAGGGGCAGTATAGAGAGTGTGATGTAGACAGATAGGGGCAGTATAGAGAGTGTGATGTAGACTGATAGGGGCAGTATAGAGAGTGTGATGTAGACAGATAGAGACAGTATAGAATGTGTGATGTAGACAGATAGGGGCAGTATAGAGAGTGTGATGTAGACAGATAGGGGCATTATAGAGAGTGTGATGTAGACAGATAGGGACAGTATAGAGAGTGCGATGTAGACAGATAGGGGCAGTATAGAGAGTGTGATGTAGACAGATAGGGACAGTATAGAGAGTGTGATGTAGACAGATAAGGGCAGTATAGAGAGTGTGATGTAGACAGATAGGGGCAGTATAGAGAGTGTGATGTAGACAGAGATGAGAATGACATATTAGACTGCTCAGTAATTACATGTTTATATTACAGATACATACACGAGTAACGTTACTACAGGACCAGACCCGCTCCATACAACCAGGGAGGAGACCACAGAGACACCGATCACTGTTTCAGGGACAGAAACGTCTCATCCCAGTATGTCATCCGCTATCTATACAGGGTCACAGTATATCTGAGGAGGGGACTTGTTCCCTGTAGCTTCTCTGATAATAAACATATGGGACACAGATAGCTCTATACAGATAGGAAGATTATAGTGGGTGTAGTTCAGATTGATAGTCACAGTATAGACTGTGATGTAGACAGATAGGGGCAGTATAGAGAGTGTGATGTAGACAGATAGGGACAGTATAGAGAGTGTGATGTAGACAGACAGGGGCATTATAGAGAGTGTGATGTAGACAGATAGGGGCATTATAGAGAGTGTGATGTAGACAGATAGGGGCAGTATAGAGAGTGTGATGTAGACAGATAGGGGCATTATAGAGAGTGTGATGTAGACAGATAGGGGCATTATAGAGAGTGTGATGTAGACAGACAGGGACAGTATAGAGAGTGTGATGTAGACAGATAGGAGCAGTATAGAGAGTGTGATGTAGACAGATAGGGGCATTATAGAGAGTGTGATGTAGACTGATAGGGGCATTATAGAGAGTGTGATGTAGACAGATAGGGGCAGTATAGAGAATATGATGTAGACAGATAGGGGCATTATAGAGAGTGTGATGTAGACTGATAGGGGCAGTATAGAATGTGTGATGTAGACAGATAGGGGCAGTATATAGAGTGTGATGTAGACAGATAGGGGCAGTATAGAGAGTGTGATGTAGACAGATAAGGGCAGTATAGAGAGTGTGATGTAGACAGATAGGGACAGTATAGAGAGTGCGATGTAGACAGATAGGGGCAGTATATAGAGTGTATTGTAGACAGATAAGGGCAGTATAGAGAGTGTGATGTAGACAGATAGGGACAGTATAGAGAGTGCGATGTAGACAGATAGGGGCATTATAGAGAGTGTGATGTAGACAGATAGGGGCATTATAGAGAGTGTGATGTAGACAGACAGGGACAGTATAGAGAGTGTGATGTAGACAGATAGGAGCAGTATAGAGAGTGTGATGTAGACAGATAGGGGCATTATAGAGAGTGTGATGTAGACTGATAGGGGTAGTATAGAGAGTATGATGTAGACAGATAGGGGCATTATAGAGAGTGTGATGTAGACTGATAGGGGCAGTATAGAGAGTGTGATGTAGACAGATAGGGGCAGTATAGAGAGTGTGATGTAGACAGATAGGGGCATTATAGAGAGTGTGATGTAGACAGATAGGGGCAGTATAGAGAGTGTGATGTAGACTGATAGGGGTAGTATAGAGAGTATGATGTAGACAGATAGGGGCAGTATAGAGAGTGTGATGTAGACAGATAGGGGCATATAGAGAGTGTGATGTAGACAGATAGGGGCAGTTTAGAGAGTGTGATGTAGACAGATAGGGGCAGTATAGAGAGTGTGATGTAGACAGATAGGGGCAGTTTAGAGAGTGTGATGTAGACAGATAGGGGCATTATAGAGAGTGTGATGTAGACAGATACGGGCAGTATATAGAGTGTATTGTAGACAGATAGGGGCAGTATAGAGAGTGTGATGTAGACAGATAGGGGCAGTTTAGAGAGTGTGATGTAGACAGATAGGGGCATTATAGAGAGTGTGATGTAGACAGATAGGGGCAGTATAGAGAGTATGATGTAGACTGATAGGGGCATTATAGAGAGTGTGATGTAGACAGATAGGGGCAGTATATAGAGTGTGATGTAGACAGATAGGGGCAGTATAGAGAGTGTGATGTAGACAGATAGGGGCAGTATAGAGAGTGTGATGTAGACAGAGATGAGAATGACATATTAGACTGCTCAGTAATTACATGTTTATATTACAGATACATACACGAGTAACGTTACTACAGGACCAGACCCGCTCTATACAACCAGGGAGGAGACCACAGAGATACCGATCACTGTACCAGCGACAGAAACATCTCATCCCAGTATGTCATCCGCTATCTATACAGGGTCACAGTATATCTAAGGAGGGGACTTGTTTCCTGTAGATCCTCTGATAATAAACTTATGGCACAGAGAGAGCTCTATACAGATAGGAAGATTATAGTGGGTGTAATTCACATTGATAGTTACAGTATAGAGACTGTGATGTAGACATATAGTGACAGTATAGAGAGTTTGATGTAGTTTGATAGGGCATACTTACCCACTATTGAAGGCAGCTGTCCGGGAGGGGGTCCATCGAAGGGGCATGGCCACGCGCGGTGCACCGTTAGGCTCCGCCCCCTGTCAATATTATGTCATTTTGGCCAATCGCAGCAGGGGGCAGGGCCACGATGCCGCGTTTAGCCCCGCCCCCACACATCTTCAACAACGGAGACAGCTGGATCCGGGATTTTTGCCTGCTCTCTCGGGAGTCCGGGAGAACTCACAAAAATTTGTGAGTCTCCCGGACACTCCGGGAGAGTAGTCAACTATGAGATAGGGACAGTATAGGTTGTGTGATGTAGCTAGATAGGGGCAGTTTAGAGAGTGTGATGTAGACAGATAGGGGCAGTATAGAGAGTGTGATGTAGATAGATAGATAGGGGCAGTATAGAGAGTGTGATGTAGACAGATAGGGGCAGTACAGAGAGTGTGATGTAGACAGATAGGGGCAGTATAGAGAGTGTGATGTAGATAGATGGGGCAGTATAGAGAGTGTGATGTAGATAGATAGGGGCAGTATATAGAGTGTGATGTAGATAGATAGGGGCAGTATATAGAGTGTGATGTAGACAGATAGGGGCAGTATAGAGAGTGTGATGTAGACAGATAGGGGCAGTATAGATTGTGTGATGTAGATAGATAGGGGCAGTATAGAATGTGTGATGTAGACAGATAGGGGCAGTATAGAGAGTGTGATGTAGACAGATAGGGGCAGTATATAGAGTGTGATGTAGACAGACAGGGACAGTATAGAGAGTGTGATGTAGACAGATAGGGGCAGTATATAGAGTGTGATGTAGACAGACAGGGACAGTATAGAAAGTGTGATGTAGACAGATAGGGGCAGTATAGAGAGTGTGATGTAGACAGATAGGGGCAGTATAGAGAGTGTGATGTAGACAGATAGGGGCAGTATAGAGAATGTGATGTAGACAGATAGGGGCAGTATATAGAGTGTGATGTAGACAGATAGGGGCAGTATAGAGAGTGTGATGTAGACAGATAGGGGCAGTATAGAGAGTGTGATGTAGACAGAGATGAGAATGACATATTAGACTGCTCAGTAATTACATGTTTATATTACAGATACATACACGAGTAACGTTACTACAGGACCAGACCCGCTCTATACAACCAGGGAGGAGACCACAGAGATACCGATCACTGTACCAGCGACAGAAACATCTCATCCCAGTATGTCATCCGCTATCTATACAGGGTCACAGTATATCTAAGGAGGGGACTTGTTTCCTGTAGATCCTCTGATAATAAACTTATGGCACGGAGAGAGCTCTATACAGATAGGAAGATTATAGTGGGTGTAATTCACATTGATAGTTACAGTATAGAGACTGTGATGTAGACATATAGTGACAGTATAGAGAGTTTGATGTAGTTTGATAGGGCATACTTACTCACTATCAGGGCTGCCAAGAAGAATTCAGGGCCCGGGTACAACAAATTCATGGGGCCCCCCTCATAGTGAAGTAAGCCCCAAAATTTTTTTGCGCCGCCTTACGGCGGCGCAAAAAAGATTAGGTATATGGTCATATATTCAGGGGCGTGGCTAGCCAAACGGCAGTGCAAAAATTTTGGGAGGTGCGGTCATGCATTTGGGGGCGTGGCAAACGTGCCATTGGGGCGTGGCTAACATAAAAACCACTAGGCTCTCAATTCGCCGGAGCGTCACATATGTTTAAGCACTCCTGACTTTCAGGACATCTACCACCACAGGGTAGTATACAAACAATGCAGTGTGTACACAAACAGTTCAGTCTTGGCCTACACCTTACATTGGACACAACATTCACCAAAAATTGGTATTGTCCCTACTAGAATCACAACATTTCACACACTGTGCTGCTCTCTCCTACCTGTTCTTCTCACTTTCTCCACCTGTGGCTGCTGCTTTCTTTAGTTGTGGCTTGTCCGGATCCAGAAATGTTGAAGGACCTATTTTGAAAAAAAAATGGCTACATTTAGAAAATAACAGCCAGCCCCAGCGTTAAATCAATAGCACCCACGATTAATAATTAGGCCTTCCTCCAGCTCCAATATTACAATAATGTGCCCCTTCATCATCGCCATGCCTTATGATCACACTGTGCCCTCCATGCTGTTTTTGCCCCCTTCATCTGGCTCCCCTTCATCAGACTATACTATGCTGCTCCCCCCCTTTTTCAATCCCACTGTGCCATGCCTCCCCCCCCCCCTTTGTAACCCCACTGTGTCATGCTGCCCACCATTTTTTAACCCCACTGTGCCATGCTGACCCGTTTATTAACCCCACTGTGCCATACTGCCCCGTTTTTTAACCCATCTGTGCCCCTCTCATTTTTTCACCCCCTCTGTCATGCTGCTTTCCCATTTTTTAACCCCTCTGTGCTCCCCCCTCAATTTTTAACCCCTCTGACATGCTGCTTTCCCATTTTTTAACCCATCTGTGCCCCTCTCATTTTTTAACCCCTCTGACATGCTGCTTTCCCGTTTTTTAACCCCTCTGTGCTCCCCCCTCAATTTTTAACCCCTCTGACATGCTGCTTTCCCATTTTTTAACCCCTCTGTGCCCCCACTCATTTTTTAACCCCTCTGACATGCTGCTTTCCCATTTTTTAACCCCTCTGTGCTCCCCCTCATTTTTTAACCCCTCTGACATGCTGCTTTCCCGTTTTTTAACCCCTCTGTGCTCCCCCCTCAATTTTTAACCCCTCTGACATGCTGCTTTCCCATTTTTTAACCCCTCTGTGCCCCCACTCATTTTTTAACCCCTCTGACATGCTGCTTTCCCATTTTTTAACCCCTCTGTGCTCCCCCTCATTTTTTAACCCCTCTGACATGCTGCTTCCCCGTTTTTAACCCCTTTGACATGCTGCTTTCCCGTTTTTTAACCCCTCTGTGCTCCCCCTCATTTTTTAACCCCTCTGACATGCTGCTTCCCCGTTTTTAACCCCTTTGACATGCTGCTTTCCCGTTTTTTAACCCCTCTGTGCCCCCCCTTATTTTTTAACCCCTCTGTCATGCTGCCCCCCCGTTTTTTAACCCCTTTGTGCCCCCTCATTTTTTAACCCCTCTGTCATGCTGCCCCCCCCGTTTTTTAACCCTTGTGCTCCCCCTCATTTTTTAACCCCTCTGTCATGCTGCCCCCCCCCCCCCGTTTTTTAACCCCTCTGTGCCCCCCTCGTTTTCCTCCCTTCACTTACCTTTTCTCCTCTCTTGGTCTTCTCTGCTGCTCTGTGCTCCATTGCTCCAGACTGACTGAATGCTGGGCATGACATGATGACATCACACCCAGCATTCAGACAGTCTGAATAGAGCACAGAGCAGCAGAGAGGAGGGATGCCGGCTCCGCGATCAGGTGAGTATGTTTTTTTTTTTTTTTAAACTAGCCTGCTCCCCCCACCAACGACCGAGCCCCCCCCCCCCACCCCCCCCGCCAAAAAAAAAAAAAAAAAGGAAAGGAAAAAAAACGTTTGGAAAAAAAAAATTAAAAAATTAAAAAAAATCAGCAGCGCAAGGGCCCGGGCCGGGCCCCCTGACATGCCGGGCCCGGGTAATTAGTACCCGCTCCCCCCCCCCCTCTCGGCGGCCCTGCCCACTATTGAAGGCAGCTGTCCGGGAGGGGGTCCATCGAAGGGGCATGGCCACGCGCGGTGCACCGTTAGGCTCCGCCCCCTGTCAATATTATGTCATTTTGGCCAATCGCAGCAGGGGGCAGGGCCACGATGCCGCGTTTAGCCCCGCCCCCACACATCTTCAACAACGGAGACAGCTGGATCCGGGATTTTTGCCTGCTCTCTCGGGAGTCCGGGAGAACTCACAAAAATTTGTGAGTCTCCCGGACACTCCGGGAGAGTAGTCAACTATGAGATAGGGGCAGTATAGGGTGTGTGATGTAGATAGATAGATAGGGGCAGTATAGAGAGTGTGATGTAGACAGATAGGGGCAGTAACTAGAGTGTGATGTAGATAGACAGGGGCATTATAGAGAGTGTGATGTAGATAGATAGGGGCAGTATAGACAGTGTGATGTAGACAGATAGGGGCAGTATAGAGAGTGTGATGTAGACAGATAGGGGCAGTATAGAGAGTGTGATGTAGACAGATAGGGGCAGTATAGAATGTGTGATGTAGATAGATAGGGGCAGTATAGAGAGTGTGATGTAGATAGATAGGGGCAGTATAGAGAGTGTGATGTAGACAGATAGGGGCAGTATAGAGAGTGTGATGTAGACAGATAGATAGGGGCAGTATAGAGAGTGTGATGTAGATAGATAGGGGCAGTATAGAGAGTGTGATGTAGATAGATAGGGGCAGTATAGACAGTGTGATGTAGACAGATAGGGGCAGTATAGAGAGTGTGATGTAGACAGATAGGGGCAGTATAGAGAGTGTGATGTAGATAGATAGGGGCAGTATAGAGAGTGTGATGTAGACAGATAGATAGGGGCAGTATAGAGAGTGTGATGTAGATAGATAGGGGCAGTATAGAGAGTCTTATGTATAGAGATGGGGCAGTATAGAGAGTGTGATGGAAACAGATAAGGGCAGTATATAATGTGTGATGTAGATAGATAGGGGCAGTATATAGAGTGAAATGTAGATAGATAGGGGCAGTATAGAGAGTGTGATGTAGATAGATAGGGGCAGTATAGAGAGTGTGATGTAGACAGATAGGGGCAGTATAGAGAGTGTGATGTAGACAGATAGGGACATTATAGAGAGTGTGATGTAGACAGATAGGGGCATTATAGAGAGTGTGATGTAGACAGATAGGGGCAGTATAGAGAGTGTGATGTAGACAGATAGGGGCATTATAGAGAGTGTGATGTAGACAGATAGGGGCAGTATAGAGAGTGTGATGTAGACAGATAGGGACATTATAGAGAGTGTGATGTAGACAGATAGGGGCATTATAGAGAGTGTGATGTAGACAGATAGGGACAGTATATAGAGTGTGATGTAGACAGATAGGGGCAGTATAGAGAGTGTCATGTAGACAGAGATGAGAATGACATATTAGACTGCTCAGTAATTACATGTTTATATTACAGATACATACACGAGTAACGTTACTACAGGACCAGACCCGCTCTATACAACCAGGGAGGAGACCACCGAGACACCAATCACTGTTCCAGGGACAGAAACTACTCATCCCAGTATGTCATCCGTTATCTATACAGGGTCACAGTATATCTGAGGAGGGGTCTTTGTCCCTGTAGATTCTGTGATAATAACCATATAGCATAGAGAGAGATCTATACAGTTAGGAAAATTATAGAGGGTACAATGTAGATTGATAATCACAATAAAGAGCGAGTGTTCGAGACAGATGGTAACAGTGTAGAGAGTGTGATGTAATCAGATGCGGACAGTATAGAAAATGTGATGTAGACACAGAAGGTATTGGGGCAGCACGCTAGCTCAGTGGTTAGCACTTCTGCCTTAAAGCACTGTGGTCATGAGTTCAATTCCGATAATGGCCTTATATGTGTGGAGTTTGTATGTTCTCCCTTTGTTTGCGTGGGTTTCCTCCGGGTGACCCTAGTCTGTCTGTGTGTGTGAGTGTTAGGGAATTTAGACTGTAAGCCCCAATGGGGCAGGGACTGATTTGAGTGAGTTCTCTGTACAGCGCTGCGGAATTAGTGGTGCTATATAAATAAATGGTAGTAATAATAATAATAATAAAAATAATAATATTGTTGGGGTATCAGGGTTCACCGATACTTCTATCAATCACCTTCAATGTCAGTCAGATCTTCATTGAACTGTCAACTGATGAACAGAAAAACACTCAACACCTGTATGATATAATGCTGAGCAGCTTTTATTCTGTTCTAATTTGAGATTGCTTCAGTGTCTTTATTTATACATATAAGTCTAGTGGTATAGATCCTTAATAACCAATTATAAGACAGTAGATTATGAAAGTAAGTCAATCAAAAATTATATATATATATAGCTGCGTAACATCGCTCGCATCCGGCCCTTCCTCTCCCAAGATGCCACCAAATGTCTTATCCACTCTCTGATCATCTCCCGCCTGGACTACTGCAACCTCCTCCTCACTGGCCTCCCCCACTCTCTCATCTCGATCCCCTTCGATCTGGTCTTAATGCTGCCGCTAGGCTTTTTTTCCTTTCTCGCCGCTCCTCTTCTGTCTCCCCTCTATACCTAGCCCTTCACTGGCTCCCCTTCTTCTTCAGAATCTTCTTCAAGCTTCTCACTCTTACATACAAGGCCCTCGCCAACTCCACTGCGCTCTACATCTCCACCCTCCTCTCTATTCATGCTCCATCCCGCCCTCTCCGTTCTGCCTCTGACTGTTGCCTCTCTTCTCCTTTTATAACCTCCTCCCAAGCGTGTATCCAGGACTTCGCACGCGCTGCCCCCCTCCACTTGAACAAGCTCCCTCCCTCCATCAGAACTTCCCCTAATCTGTCCAGTTTCAAACGGGCCCTAAAAACCCACCTTTTTCTTAAAGCCTTTCTGTCTCCCACTTAACTTCCTACCTTATCTTCTGCCTCTGTCCCACTACTCTCCCTCTCTCCCCTGTGTCTCTCTGTCTGTCCACCCCTACCCTTAGATTGTACGCTCCTCTGAGCAGGGCCATCTCTCCTCCTGTTTCCACCACTTCTAACTCTGCTCTCCAGCTACTTAGCCCTCCTCCTCGAGGGTCCTCCACCCCATGTCCACTCTCGCTCCCTCCTCCCCTGGGGGTCTCCCTGTCTTCCGCGCCCTCCTTCTTGGGCCCCGTCGTTTGCAGATCCTCCATCCCCCTTCCCCGCCCTCTCTAACTGTGCATTGAGCTTATTGAGTTACTGTGCTTACTGTTTACTGTACTGTGCTGTCTCCCATTGTATTGTAATTTGTTTGTCTCTGTACGGCGCTGCGGACGCCTTGTGGTGCCTTATAAATAAAAATTAATAATAATAATAATAATAATATAATATATATATATATATTGCAGTTTTCCATCAAAGTTTGAACAATTCTTTCTTCTTTCTGCGTTATCTCTTTCCAGATTTTCTGCCAATTTTCTTGTGCTGCCCCCAGCTTTGAGTTCTTGGGTTTTATCTGTAAAGAACATTATGCTTTGCTTCACTGCGTGTCCTTGGTCTGTTTCTGTTCGTGGGAACATCCTGCTATGTAGTTTCACAACCTTGAATAATTCTTACAATATCTGGTGATTTTTTTTTTTAAGGTTATAGCATAACATATTTCTAAAGCTTAATACATGATAGATATTAAATCAATAATCATACAATTTTACCCTTACACTCCCCTCTTTTGATTATATATCTATTAATAATGGCTACCTATCAGTCATGGTGATAATCAGCAGAAGACCGTTAGCACTTACCTTTACACTATATGGTATCTTAAGGACCCCATATAGGTAGAATAATGATTCATTAAGCACATATCTCCTGATACTTTATCATCATAACTCTTCTTTCCCTATTTAATGTCTTATCCAGGTCTATAGAGGGAAATACTTTGCTGATATCTATTTAGAATTTTCCTTTTAATACATGTTAGGTAACAGTTCCATATAATCATTATAGTTAATGCAAGAAGAATTAGTAACAATGTCACAATCCACTTTTCAATTCCATCCCACTATTGTCTGCCCATTCTGCTCATAGGTTTTTTTTAACCGACTTAGTATCTGACCCAGGATCCACGCCTGCCCTAGGATTCTCATCAATTCTATCACAAAAAGGATATACATTTTCATTCTGGTTTCTCGATGGTCACTGTCAATATCTTGTTACAGACTGTGCAGTTTTTTGGTTTGATTGCTGACCATTGTTCACTGTTTGTCTTAGGCATTAAACTTGTAGAAATTTCTGTGATCATTACTGGATCAGGAAGCTCATAATTTTTCCTGCAGGAACAGCAATCAAGTGTCAGTAATTTCTTAATCAGCCATATAACAATTTTCACTACCACATATACGATCAACAGGATGGCCAAACCCTTTGTTACTAATGCCAATATTCCCAATATCCAAAATGAATCATTACTGACAACTTTGCCAATAAGGTTATGCATCCACACAAAGACATTTTCTGAGTTTATTCTCCTATGAGTGCAAATTGTTGAGCACTCCTTCCCCTTCTGTTTCTCACAGTGGCATAGAAAATTTGTCACTTATCTGTCTGTTTCACACTGGGTTAGGGAGGCCTTGATCAGTCACAACTATTCTGGCAAGATAGATCAATACCATAAGACAGTCATTTCTATTTATCAGAACAAGACTCTCCTGATTTGAAGACTTTGCAGTGTGATACGTGAATCCAGGTGTCTTTTTCCCTGTGCTATCACTGCCATGGGAGTCATCAACAGGACTTGATAAGGACCCTTGTATCTAGATTCAAGACTTCTCCTGACGTGCTTTCTCACGACCACTCAGTCCTCAAGGCAACATAGTTCAACAAATAACCATGTACATGCCATAGTTGCTGTGGAAAATAACAGCCTATTCTGTGTGCTGTGCCAAACAGGATCTCATGTGGTGCTAAACCTGTGTCTTTCCTAGGAGTGTTTCTTACTGAGTGCAGGGCCATAGGTAAACATGAGATCCATGGCAGGCCTGTTTCAGCCATTATTTTCTGCATTTTCAATTTCAGAGCACCATTAAGGCGCTCCACACATCCCGAACTTTGGGGTCTGTAGGGGGTGTGAAGGGCAGATATGATTCCCATGTCTTTTAACAGTTCCTGGAATCTTTGCATGGTAAAGTGTGTCCCTCTGTCACTTTCAATGACCTCTGGTACCCCACATCAGCAGATTACCTCACTCGTAATTTTCTTTGCTACTGTTTTAGTATTTGCTTTCCTGTACAGCCATGTCTCCAGCCAGTGACTAAAGAAGTCGACACAGACTAGCACATTCACAAAGCCCGAGCATTTAGGAAGTTGTATAAAGTCTATCTGTATCCTCTTATAGGGATACTGTGTCTGGTGTGTGCTTTTCTGTGGAGTTGGGACAGACATACCCAGGTTGGTTTGTGCACAGATTAGGCAACCAGCCACTAATGCCGACGGTGCTTGGGCAAACCCTGGCGCTATCCATGACCTGTTAGTGAGTACAATCATAGATCTTTCCCCAGATGCACTTTCCCATGGGCCATATTGGCCATAATGGGATAAAGTGCTTTTTGCAGATAGAAACGCTGATCTATACACCACTCTCCTTGCACTTCTAGTGCTCCATGTTTTGCCCAAGTCTTTTTCTCATTCTCTTTTGCTTTTCTCTGCATAATTTGGAGTGTGGTTCGGTCAAACTTGGGGTCAGGGGGTCACCATGTAAATAGACTCTCCTTGGGGTACTGGGGTTATGGCGGCTTCTCCTTGCGGCCTGGTCTACCAGTCTATTTCCCTTAGCTTCAGGGGTAGTGTCTCTGTGTGTGCTTTCACCTTCATCACTGACAGTTTGGGGGGCAGCTGGAATGCGGTGAGCAGTGCCCATATATGTTCAGCACGTTGACTGGTTTACTTGCTGAACCCATAAAGTCTCTACTTTTCTATATAGGGCCATAATCATGCGCAATTCCAAATGCATAACTTGAATCAGTGTAAATGTTTACTCTTTGTCTTTCTGCATATATGCATGCAAGTGTTAGGGCATTGAGTTCAGCTTCTTGTGCTGACGTGAATCGGTAGAGTCTGTTTAATCACTATTTCTGTGTGTGTGGTTACAGCACGCCCTGTATACAGTGTGCCTTTTATGTTGTAGCGTGAGCCATCTACACATAGATCTATTTCAGCATCAGGGAGTGGTGTATCATGTATGTTTGCTAGGCCCAAAGCCTCTAATTGCAAAAAAAATGTTTTTTGTTTGTGTATTTCTTCAGTTTCTTCTTCAGATGCTTCACTCAAGTCCTCACATCCCCTGTCTGATGATTTATCTTCTTTGTGATCTCCTTACTCCCCTCTTCTGAATCATCAATAGGGAGCAGGGTTGCTTGATTGAGGACTGTGCATCTAGTAATTGTTACGTGTGAGGCCATAAGCAAGGCTACCTCATATTTAGTTAGTCTAGTTGCAGACAAATGTTTTGTCCTTGCTTGATTGAGAATTTCTGCGACTGCATGTGGAACTTGAATAACAAGTGCATGGTCCAATACCATATCTGCTACCTTTTCTTTTAGTATTACTGCTGCTGGTACTGCTTTTATACATGATGGAGAGCCTCTTATAACTGGATCGAGTTGTGCCAAATAATAGACCAGTGGCCTCTGTTTCGTTCCATGTTTCTGTGTGAGGACCCCTAGAGCATGTCCTGATTGCTCATGGCAGAACAATGTGAAAGGCTTCAGGTAATCTGGTAGTGCAAGTGCTGGTGTAGTAGAGATGGCATGTTTCAAGGCTTGTACTGCATTCTCTATTTCAGTTATATTGAGCGGTTCTGTTCCCTGTTGTTTCCTCAAGCATTCATACAGTGGTTGCATAAGAATTGCAGCTGAGGGGATCCACTCTCTGCAATACCCTATGAGCCCCAAAAAGGCTCTGATTTCTTTGACTGTTTTTGGTGTCTTCATGTCTCGTATAACTTTAACTCTTTCAGTTGTAAGATGTCTTGCTCCTGCAGAGATACAATGTCCCAAAAATTTTACTTTATCCTGTACTAGTTCCAACTTGCTTGGTGATAATCTTCAGTCTTGTTCAGCCAGGAAATATAGTAATGACAGTGTTTCTGCTTTGCATTCTTCTTCAGTTTCCGCTCCCAACCTGAGATCATCCACATATTGGATAAGTTGAGTAGTTGGATTAAACGACCTCCATCCTTGGAGAATTAGCGCCATTGCCTCTGAAAATTGCTTGCTCCTCCTTGAGGGAGTCTTGTCCAACAGTATTGGTTTCCATCATATGTGAAGGCTAGAAGAAGTTGACTATCTTCTATAATGGGCACTGAGAAGAAAGCGTTTGCCAAGTCGATTACTGAGAACCATTTTGCATTTGGAGGTATCTGATTAAGCAAAGTGTGGTGGTTGGGCACAATGGGAGTGTTGATCAGTGATCTTTTGTTGATCTCTCTTAGGTCATGAACCATCCGGTATTGCACCCCTTGTCCAACATCTTGTTTCTTTACTGGGAATAGAGGTGTGCTATAAGGAGAGTGACATTTTCTTAACACCCTTGTTTGTAGGTATCTTTGTATTTGTTCTGAGATCGCTTTGGTTTGAGCTGCAGCAAGTGGGTACTGTTTAAGTGAGACAGGATGTATTCCTGGTTTTAGTATCAGTTTTACAGGACTTACTTTAAGTGTACCCACATCCTGTTTTCCTTTGGACCATAACTTGTCTGGTAATATGTTCAGCCAATTTGGTAGATTAACAGTCTTAATCTTCTGACATTCTTGACCATTAGGTAATATGACATTCATTAGGCATTTAGTCAAATCATATTTCAGAGTTGGGTTATTTCTGAGCAGCAGGTACGTTGGAGTGCCAATTTCCTATGTGGGTTGTTGGTCTGTAGCTTGTTGATTTCTTCTTTCAAGCCATTTCTTATGCTTAATGCAATCTCTGTTTGCAAAAGAAATAAACCCCTTTTTTTTTCATTTCTTCCAGTGTCATGTTTCCTTTTTCCTTTACTTGTTGCTTAGGAGCACCTCTTGCGTCTGTTCGATCCTTCCAGTCTTGATTTTCTTGGACCATATGCAGGCGCGGGCTGGGATACTTCAGGCAGGGGGGCACACAGGCGGCCGCATCTCAGTACACGGGATGCGGCCGCGTCATTGATGACACGGGCGCATCCCGTGTCATGTGATGCGGCCGCCTGTGCGCTGACGCGGCCGCATCTGATGTCATCAGATGCGGCCGCAGGTAAAAATCCGGAAAAATTGCATCAGGGGCGGCCAGCTGGCCTACCCCCCGACCCTAAAAGCGGAAAGTCTGAGCGGCCCGGGGGGCCGATGCCCCCCTGCCCCCCGGCCCAGCCCGCCCCTGACCACATGAACGGTAATTCTCTGAGTTTGGGACTTGTCTTTGGCTTTCCTCTGCTTCTCCTTTTCCCGGTCTTCTATGCCTTTCAGGACTTGGAGCATGGATTGCATTTCCATTGTTGCTGCTTCTGGTCTTATAAGGAACAATTGTTGACGATATGTTTCAGAAAGGCCATTAAGAAATCTGGTCTTAAACAGTCTGCGATGTTGGGCATTATCTCGAGTGAAACTTTCATCTTCATATGCTTGAGTAGCTCTGTCATAGTCTGGCAAAGCCAGTGCTGGCGCTGAAGTTACTTTAGCTTAAAATTGGTTAAACATTTGGTTCTGCTCAGTGGAGAGTGTAAATGGCTTACTATCATCCAGAAGTGCTAATGCAAGAGCACGGCAAATAGCTCACAAAGTCTTAAGTCTTTTTCATTTATTTACAAACATTGAATTCCCATCAACGCATTATCATACCCACGATACAATGAAGTACTTGCAGTATATGACGATTATAGCACAGTAAATAAGGGCAGTGAAAGTCTTTACAACACTGATTGACTCAAAACTATTATGAGGATAAAAATAAAAACCTTTTTGTTATCTACCATACTTTGACAATACATTGCATTACTTTCTTTCAAACCATATAATATAAAATTTGGTTAAAAGCAAGCGAAAAAACCAAACCAAAACATCATTTCATATTCAACTATGTTAGTCCATTTCTCCTTTTCTTTTCAAAAACATACCTTCTGACTGTCACGAGCCGCGGCGGTACTCACAGCCGCCGCGGCTCGCTTCCTGTCGGTCCCAACGTCCCGGCCGTCACCATGACGACCGGGACGTCATTTCCTTCCAACTCCTACACGCTACACGTCAGAGTTCCATGATAATTGGTCTTCCTTGTTACCCTGGGCGGAATTTGCCTGTAACAATTCCTGTCATTCATCTACTAAAACTTCTCCGTTTTTCTGCAATTATGGTTTTCACCCCAGATCTAACTTCCTGTATTCGCTTAACCCAGTTGGTGTCCAGGAGATCCGTTCCACTGCAAGAGATCTCAGAGTTATCTGGAGGAAAGTACAGGCATCTCTGAAACAAGCTTCAGTTGTCGCAAAAATTTTTTCGGATCGCCACCGTACAATCTGCTCCTTCAAGGTGGGCCAGAGAGTGTGGCTGTCTACAAAAAACATTAAACTCAGACAGCCTTGCAAAAAGTTGGGTCCCAAGTTCATCGGCCCGTTCCTTATCATCAAGCAGGTTAATTCTGTCGCATTTAGGTTAAGAATTCCGGGCTCGTTGAGAATTCCCAACACATTTCACTGTTCTCTGTTGAAGCAGGTATTATATCCTACTCAAATCCAGTCTTCAAATTTGCCTGAGAGAAAATCAAACAGATCACCAAGATACGTTGTTCAGAAGATCTTGGATTTCAAAAAAGTGCAAGGTCAGGTGCACTTCCTAGTGCAGTGGAGGAATCGTGGGTTAGAAGAACGGTCTTGGATCCCACGGAGACAACTCGATGCTCCTAAACAGTTGAAGGAGTTCTTTAAAAAATTTCCAAGGAAACCGGGATGTCGGGGTTCCTTAACCCCTCCTCAAGGGGGGGGTACTGTCATGAGCCGCGGCGGTACTCACAGCCGCCGCGGCTCGCTTCCTGTCGGTCCCAACGTCCCGGCCGTCACCATGACGACCGGGACGTCATTTCCTTCTAACTCCCGACCGTTGCCAAGGCAACGGTCGGACGCTTCCTCAGCGCCGTGTCCTGGCAGCCAGGGGCGCATGCGCTCTAGGGACAATCAGGCAGATTTAGCCTGTGGCTGAATTAGCAGGCATTAGCCTGCAGGTGTGGATTTCAGGGCTAAGCCCTGATTGGTCTTGCTAGGTGCTGGCAATTAGCCTACAAGTGTGGCCTTGTCTAGGGGCAGGTTCTGATTGGTTGTGGGTTGTATTTAAGGCAATGAGGTCTGCTGCCTCATTGCCGGTTATAGCTTCTGTGCTCCAGTCTGCTGACCTGCTTGTTCCAGTTCCTGTTTCCTGTATCTACGTTTTGACTTCCCGTGTATGACCCTTGGCTTCGTATTTGACTTCGCTTGTGTTTCCTGTGACCCTGATCCTTGGCGCGTTTACTCGTTCTGCTACTTTGCCTGTGACCTCTGACCTCAGCTTGTTCATTGTTACTGTTACCTGCTGCCGACCTTTGACCTCTGCGTGGACCTGACTCTTCTTGCCTGGGTTCTCCCCAGCCGGTACACACTTCACGACCCTCTGTCAGTCTGCAGCCCAGTCTGTCCCCACCATCAGGGGCTCCAGTGAACACCTGACTGGCAGAGTAGACTCCGGGTTGTGTTGTGCCGGCTGGAGGGGTTCCTAACATTATAACCGGCCCACTCACGGAGACGAGGTTGGAATGGATGCAAGTGGATCCTCACCGTCTCCGGCACAAGCCCTAGCAGCCCATGTTGAGTCCTTATATCAGATGATCCAGGGACTGGCTGAGCGTCTGTCTGTTCAAGAAGAAGCCGCAAAAGTGTCACAACCCACTTCAAGTTCCGTCTGTGAACCTAAGATGAACTTGCCGGATCGCTTCTCTGGAAATAGGTCCCTGTTTCGGAATTTCAGGGAGAGCTGCAAGCTCTATTTCCGATTGAGACCCCGCTCCTCTGGGTCAGAGCATCAAAGAGTCGGGATTATCATTTCCCTTCTACAGGGTGACCCCCAGTCCTGGGCGTTTTCCTTGCCGCAGACCAGTCCTGCCATGCAGTCAGTAGACGCTTTCTTCGAGGCGTTAGGTCTATTATATGACGACCCGGACCGTATTGCCTCCGCTGAAGCTCATCTACGGGCCTTGAAACAAGGCCGGCGCTCAGCAGAGGAATACTGCGCTGAATTCCGTAGATGGTCACCTGATAGTGGATGGAACGATCCTGCCTTGCGGAGTCAGTTCCGTCTTGGCCTGTCGGAACAGGTCAAAAACTCTTTGGTGCAGTACCCATCTCCTACCTCTCTGGAGGATCTGATGCACCTCTCCATTAAAATCGATAGGAGATTTAAAGAGCGGAAAACCGAAAAGGAGACATCATCACATCTATCCGGCTTCATTCCTGTTCCCACGGATGGTGAGGAACCCATGCAATTGGGAGCGTATCGTCTCTCCCCTGAGGAAAGAGACAAGAGAAGATCACAGGGCTTATGTCTCTATTGCGGCACAAAAGGCCACTTCTCCCGTTCCTGCCCGAATAAGCCGGGAAAAGAGCATGCCTAGGGAACGAGGGGAAAGTTCACCTAGGTCTACAGATTGTCTCCCCGAAAAATGCCTTATTGATCCCTGCACAACTCACGTTTAGTGCTCGTTCAATGGACCTGTCCGCCTTCGTTGATAGTGGAGCTGCAGGCAACTTCCTGGACATTGGGTTCGCACGCGCTGCTAAAATTCCGATGGTAGAACTCAAGTCCGCTATTACTGTCTGTGGCTTAGATGGAGGTCCGTTGCCTGGTGGCAAGATTTCCTGGGAGACCTCGCCACTACAATTAAAAATCGGAGCTCTCCATTCAGAGTCAATAACCTTCCTCCTTATCGATTGTTCCTCAGTTCCCTTGATCTTGGGCCACCCATGGCTTTCCCGTCATAACCCTGTCATGGACTGGGTAAAAGGGGAAATTGTCCAGTGGAGCTCTTATTGTACACAGTCCTACTTGTCACTGCCCCTGCGGGTGATTCAGTCTATTCCGGAGCAGCTTCCCTCACAATATCATGAGTTCTGGGATGTGTTCTCCAAGAAAGCTGCTGACACCTTACCACCTCACCATGACTTCGACTGTGCCATCGAGCTTATTCCTGGTTCCAAGTTGCCTAAGGGTCGCCTGTACTCTCTCTCTGTTCCCGAGACCAAATCCATGCAGGAATACATCGATGAAAATCTGGAGAAAGGCTTTATCAGGCCATCTAAATCTCCCGTAGGAGCAGAATGCTTCTTTGTATCCAAAAAGGATGGAGGGCTAAGACCCTGTATAGATTACCGGGGATTGAATCTTATCACAATTAAGAACACCTATCCTCTCCCGCTCATTTCCGTACTTTTTGATCAATTGAGAGGGGCTACGGTCTTCACAAAAATCGACCTTCGTGGAGCGTATAATCTCATCCGTATCAAGGAAGGAGATGAGTGGAAGACGGCATTCAATTCGCACTCTGGCCACTACGAGTATCTGGTCATGCCGTTTGGCCTTAGCAATGCACCTGCAGTGTTCCAGGACTTGATCAATGAAGTTCTTCGGGAATTCCTTGGTTGTTTCGTGGTCGTCTATTTAGATGATATCCTCATCTATTCCAGATCTTTGCCCGCCCATCAGACTCACGTCAAACAAGTTCTACAAAAATTACGAGAGAACCACCTGTACGCTAAGCTGGAAAAAGGTGAGTTCGAGGTGCAGAGGGTATCCTTTTTAGGCTATGTAATCTCTTCTGAGGGATTCTCCATGGATCCAGCTAAGGTCCAGGCTATTTTGGATTGGGTGCAACCCAACAATCTTAAGGCGGTGCAGAGGTTCCTGGGCTTCTCCAATTATTATAGGAGATTCATTCACAACTTTGCCGACATTGTGGCTCCCATTGTCGCTCTGACCCGTAAAGGAATGGATCCAACTAATTGGTCGTCCCAAGCAGTAGCCTCATTCGAAAGCCTGAAAAAGGCCTTTGTCTCCGCTCGGGTCCTTAGACATCCGGATCCAGCTAGGACATTTATTCTTGAGGTCGACGCCTCTGACATCGGTGCCGGTGCCATCCTATCGCAGAAGGATCCTCATACTAATCGTCTGCACCCATGTGCTTATTTCTCCCGTCAGTTCTCTTCAGCGGAGGCCAACTATGATGTCGGTAATAGAGAACTATTGGCAATCAAATGGGCCTTCGAGGAGTGGCGGCATTGGTTGGAGGGTGCTTCACATCAGATCTCTGTCATTACCGATCACAAGAATTTACAATATATACAGTCAGCCAAACGTTTAAATCCCAGACAGGCCCGGTGGGCGTTATTCTTTACCCGGTTTAACTTCCTGATCACCTACCGACCAGGCTCCAAAAATGTCCGGGCAGATGCCCTTTCCAGAAGTTTCTCGGCACACCACATTCCAGTCACTATCCCAGAGCCCATTATTCCTCCTTCTGTAATCCATGCCGGGTTGACCCAAGATCTGAGTATCACACTTCAGAGATTCCAGAAATTAGCCTCTGATACTACTCCGGATCGACGTCTCTTTGTTCCAGTCCATCTAAGGAAGGCGGTTATTGCAGAGGCGCATAACAGTAGGGTTGCAGGGCATCCTGGAATTTTCAAGACGTTAGAAATCCTTTCCCGTACAGTCTGGTGGCCATCTATGTCTGCTGACGTCAGGAGTCATGTCCTCTCATGTGAGGTTTGTGCCAGAAACAAAGTTCCTAGGATCCGCCCAATAGGCCAGTTAGTTCCTTTGGCACCACCTGCAAAACCATGGACCCACTTGTCCATGGACTTTATAGTGGATCTACCACCTTCTGCAGGACACAATACCATTTGGGTCGTGGTAGACCGGTTCAGCAAGATGTCCCATTTCGTTCCCTTACCCAGACTGCCTACAGCTCGGGATTTGGCCGTCTTATTCATTCAACATATTTTCCGGCTCCATGGACTCCCTACTGACATAGTTTCCGATCGGGGTTCTCAGTTCATAGCGCAATTCTGGAGATCTTTCTGTACCCTTCTCGGAATCAAGGTTAGTTTATCATCCGCATATCACCCTCAGTCTAATGGGCAGACCGAAAGAGTTAACCAGTCCTTGGAAAAGTTTTTGCGATGCTACACGTCAGAGTTCCATGATAATTGGTCTTCCTTGTTACCCTGGGCGGAATTTGCCTGTAACAATTCCTGTCATTCATCTACTAAAACTTCTCAGTTTTTCTGCAATTATGGTTTTCACCCCAGATCTAACTCCCTGTATTCGCTTAACCCAGTTGGTGTCCAGGAGATCCGTTCCACTGCAAGAGATCTCAGAGTTATCTGGAGGAAAGTACAGGCATCTCTGAAACAAGCTTCAGTTGTCGCAAAAAAAAATTCGGATCGCCACCGTACAATCTGCTCCTTCAAGGTGGGCCAGAGAGTGTGGCTGTCTACAAAAAACATTAAACTCAGACAGCCTTGCAAAAAGTTGGGTCCCAAGTTCATCGGCCCGTTCCTTATCATCAAGCAGGTTAATTCTGTCGCATTTAGGTTAAGAATTCCGGGCTCGTTGAGAATTCCCAACACATTTCACTGTTCTCTGTTGAAGCCGGTATTATATCCTACTCAAATCCAGTCTTCAAATTTGCCTGAGAGAAAATCAAACAGATCACCAAGATACGTTGTTCAGAAGATCTTGGATTCTAAAAAAGTGCAAGGTCAGGTGCACTTCCTAGTGCAGTGGAGGAATCGTGGGTTAGAAGAACGGTCTTGGATCCCACGGAGACAACTCGATGCTCCTAAACAGTTGAAGGAGTTCTTTAAAAAATTTCCAAGGAAACCGGGATGTCGGGGTTCCTTAACCCCTCCTCAAGGGGGGGGTACTGTCACGAGCCGCGGCGGTACTCACAGCCGCCGCGGCTCGCTTCCTGTCGGTCCCAACGTCCCGGCCGTCACCATGACGACCGGGACGTCATTTCCTTCCAACTCCCGACCGTTGCCAAGGCAACGGTCGGACGCTTCCTCAGCGCCGTGTCCTGGCAGCCAGGCGCGCATGCGCTCTAGGGACAATCAGGCAGATTTAGCCTGTGGCTGAATTAGCAGGCATTAGCCTGCAGGTGTGGATTTCAGGGCTAAGCCCTGATTGGTCTTGCTAGGTGCTGGCAATTAGCCTACAAGTGTGGCCTTGTCTAGGGGCAGGTTCTGATTGGTTGTGGGTTGTATTTAAGGCAATGAGGTCTGCTGCCTCATTGCCGGTTATAGCTTCTGTGCTCCAGTCTGCTGACCTGCTTGTTCCAGTTCCTGTTTCCTGTATCTACGTTTTGACTTCCCGTGTATGACCCTTGGCTTCGTATTTGACTTCGCTTGTGTTTCCTGTGACCCTGATCCTTGGCGCGTTTACTCGTTCTGCTACTTTGCCTGTGACCTCTGACCTCAGCTTGTTCATTGTTACTGTTACCTGCTGCCGACCTTTGACCTCTGCGTGGACCTGACTCTTCTTGCCTGGGTTCTCCCCAGCCGGTACACACTTCACGACCCTCTGTCAGTCTGCAGCCCAGTCTGTCCCCACCATCAGGGGCTCCAGTGAACACCTGACTGGCAGAGTAGACTCCGGGTTGTGTTGTGCCGGCTGGAGGGGTTCCTAACACTGACCTTCTACAACATACAGAAAAACCACCTAGTTCAAACATTTGCTATGCTAATATCACATAAAGTCTAATATCTCTTTCCAAAACACAGTAATCATTACTTAGCAGAGTCTACGTTATTTAAATCCTTCATTAGTTTCTACTTATTTTTGTTGTAGCTGTGGACCAAAACATATTGCAAACTTCTATTCATTGGAAGTTGGATAAATTCAATCTGGATTGCCTAAAGTGTCTTTCTCTGTAGCTGGAGATCTTCTGTGAAGAGAAAAAAACAAAAAAACTTTTCTATAGAGATTCACATTTATTCATTAGGGATTACAGTAACTGCCATTAATCACATTTCCCAATCAGTGCGTGTTATTGCATGTAACACGCTTGCACACCATTATCAGGTAACCAGTGAATATTTTTGTTCAGTGGACAGCTAATAAGACACTTGTTTACGTGTTTCTCTGTGTAGCTTAACTGTGATGCTCTGCGTTCCATGTTATGAAAACATGATTTCCACAAAGGAGCAGTCCCTAATATCACAAACAGGGAATGTCAAAGTGATGTGACCTGGGCGAGTGTTCAAAGCCACTCCTTTCTCATCATCACCTAGCACAGCCCCATTGAATGACTCTAATGTGTTTTCCAGGTTTACAAACATTCAATGAACCAGTTTTCAAAAGGTTCCAGGCATTCAGCCATTTTGAAAGCAACATTGCTCCTCTCATAAATCAGAGTACTCTCGTTAGACACCTCACATTGTGTCTACAAATCACTCAGCATTTTCTCAACAAAATCTCCCATCACCAAATATTTACACATATTTTCAGATGCTGTGATTTCCATTTTGAAAGTACAAATATATTCACTTAAACAACTCTCGCTCACAGATGGCATTTTATCTTGTAACATATCTTTATAGGCATAACAAACCCTCCTGATTTCTGAGAACATTCATAAGCACCATTTTCAAATTTTCACACAGATTAAAACCGCTTGTAATATCTACATGTAAAAGCTCACTCCCACAATTCTCAACTTCATTAAAGAGAAAGCTATTTTTCTCAACCTCAGAAAGAAAATTATTTTGTTCAAATACAATACAAAGTTCAAACAATTCTTTCTTTTTTCTGCGTTATCTCTTTCCAGGTTTTTAGCCAATATTCTTCTGCTGCCCCCAGCTTTGAGTTCTTGGGTTTTATCTGTAAAGAACGCTTTGCTTGATAGATATTAAATCAATAATCATACAATTTTACCCTTACAGTATTGACTTAAGAGCCTGCTCAGTAATTACATGTTTATATTACAGATACATACACGAGTAACGTTACTACAGGACCAGACCCGCTCTATACAACCAGGGAGGAAACCACCGAGATACCGATCACTGTTCCAGCGACAGAAACGTCTCATCCCAGTATGTCATCCGTTATCTATACAGGGTCACAGTATATCTTAGGAGGGGGTTTGTTTCCTCTGGATACTCCGATAATAAACTTATGGGACAGAGAGAGCTCTATACAGATAGGAAGAGCTCTATACAGATAGGAAGATTATAGTGGGTGTAGTTCAGATTGATAGTCGTAATATAGAGTGTGTGATATAGACAGATAGGGACAGTATAGAGACTGTGATGTAGACACATAGGAACACTATAGAGAGTGTGATGTAGACAGATAGGGACAGTATAGAGAGTATGATGTAGACAGATAGTTGTGGTATACAGAGTACAATGTAGATAGATAGGGACAGTATAGAGAATGTGATGTAGACAGATACGGGCACTATATAGAGTGTGATGTAGACAGAGAGGGGCAAGATAGAGAGTGTGATGTAAAAAGACGGACAGTATAGTGAGTGTGATGTAGACAGATAGAGGCAGTATAGAGAGTGTGATGTAGACAGACAGGGACGGTATAGAAAGTGTGATGTAGACAGATAGGGACAGAATAGAGAGTGTGATGTAGACAGATAGGGGCAGTATATAGAGTATGATGTAGACAGATAGGGGCAGTATAGAGAGTGTGAAGTAGATAGATAGGGGCAGTATAGAGAGTGTGATGTAGACAGATAGGGGCATTATAGAGAGTGTGATGTAGAAAGATGGGGGCAGAATAGTGAGTGTGATGTAGACAGATAAGGGCAGTATAGAGAGTGTGATGTAGACAGAGATGAGAATGACATATTAGACTGCTCAGTAATTACATGTTTACATTACAGATACATACATGAGTAACGTTACTACTGAACCAGACCCGCTCTATACAACCAGGGAGGAGACCACGGAGACACCAATCACTGTTCCAGGGACAGAAACGTCTCATCCCAGTATGTCATCCGTAATCGATACAGGGTCACAGTATATCTGAGGAGGGGGCTTGTTTTTTGTAGATCCTCTGATAATAAACATATGGGACAGAGAGAGCTCTATACAGATAGGAAGAATATAGTGGTTGTAGATCAGATTGATAGTTACAATATAGAATGTGTGATATACACTCTGACAGCATGGACCACCTATACCACCCTGTCTGTTGTTGCTGGGAACCGGCTGAGCTTTCTTTGCCATTGTTCCCTTTCTTTATCCCAAATGCGCCCTCTTGCCGCAGTAGGAGGGGGTTACAAAAGCTGCCACCACTGGATTCCTTACCGGCATCCAGTTCCGGGTTTCTTCTGGGTAACTGACGCTGAGAGTGTACCCCGTTACTGGTGTACCTTGGTTAGTTCTCCTGACCTCTTCCTATGGATCAGAGTTGCTGTAGATGGATCCCCCGTGGCCTATCACACTGGCCAGAGCTGCTGAGTAGCGGGCAGAATGGTGGTACCGGATGCTGGGTCCAAACCTCAGAAACAGCAGAGAACAGATTAGATTTTGGGTCTAATCTGTAGGTCACAAGGATAGAGAAGTTTCCAAGCAGGTCTTTGAAGCAAGTGATGTATATTTGCTCATCCTGGTTGAAGGTATCGGGGAGCAGGTCAGATGATGCAAGAAGAACAATTTCATTACAAGACAGTGCTTTTTATACAGATTTGGACACAGCCTCACAGGCTATTTTTAGATTCAGGATGCAGTTTATTTACCCAAACATGGATTTACATGCAATGCAAAGCTAACAATATTTATACTTCTCTGTGATATTGTAACACTTTGCTGTGATTTCCTGGATACACAGTGAAAATCTAACAGCAGTCTAATTAAATCTTCCCATGCCTTCAGGAGCTGGACCCTCACAGATCAAAAGGTCTAATCAACATGAAATTAACATGGTACCTTTCTTCCAACAGTTGCAGAATGCACATTTCCTCCAAAGAATAGAATTCCAGAAGAAAAGTTGCAAAATCCCAAACAAGACATTTTCTTACACCAAGATACAAAATGACTTTCTAAACAAAGGCTTATTGTATCAGATATATACATCAGAATTAATGCTTGTCCTCTAGCATGGTTAAAACAGAAAAACAATAAATTTTCTTCCCTGGGGGTAAATGTATCAAGCTGAGAGTTTGTCGGCGGGTTTGAAAAGTGGAGATGTTGCCTATAGCAACCAATCAAATTCTAGCTATCATTGTGTAGAATGTATTAAATAAATGATAGCTAGAATCTGATTGTTTTTTCAAACCTGCTGGAAAACGCTCAGATTGATACATTTACCCCCTGGTCTCAGAGATAAAGTTTTCCTATATCAAAATATACACAATATCAAAAATAAGTGCATTTGCAATTATATAAATAAGCACCCTGCGCTATTTCCTTTAAATAAATTTATACCACGAGTTGCTTATAAGTGATCCAGTCACATAGACAATTAGTGACAGTATCGAGAGTGTGATGTAGACAGACACTGATAGTATAGAGAGTGTGATGTAGACAGAGATGAGAATGACATAAAAAACTGCTCAGTAATTACATGTTTATATTACAGATACATACACGAGTAACGTTACTACAGGACCAGACCCGCTCTATACAACCAGGGAGGAGACCACGGAGACACCGATCACTGTACCAGGGACAGAAACGTCTCATCCCAGTATGTCATCCGTTATCGATACAGGGTCACAGTATATCTGAGGAGCGGGCTTTTTTCCTGTAGACCCTCTGATAATAAACTTATGGGACACAGATAGCTCTATACAGATAGGAAGAATATAGTGGTTGTAGATCAGATTGATAGTTACAATATAGAATGTGTGATATACACTCTGACAGGATGGACCACCTATACCACCCTGTCTGTTGTTGCTGGGAACCGGCTGAGCTTTCTTTGCCATTGTTCCCTTTCTTTATCCCAAATGCGCCCTCTTGCCGCAGTAGGAGGGGGTTACAAAAGCTGCCACCACTGGATTCCTTACCGGCATCCAGTTCCGGGTTTCTTCTGGGTAACTGACGCTGAGAGTGTACCCCGTTACTGGTGTACCTTGGTTAGTTCTCCTGACCTCTTCCTATGGATCAGAGTTCCTGTAGATGGATCCCCCGTGGCCTATCACACTGGCCAGAGCTGCTGGGTAGCGGGCAGAATGGTGGTACCGGATGCTGGGTCCAAACCTCAGAAACAGCAGAGAACAGATTAGATTTTGGGTCTAATCTGTAGGTCACAAGGATAGAGAAGTTTCCAAGCAGGTCTTTGAAGCAAGTGATGTATATTTGCTCATCCTGGTTGAAGGTATCGGGGAGCAGGTCAGATGATGCAAGAAGAACAATTTCATTACAAGACAGTGCTTTTTATACAGATTTGGACACAGCCTCACAGGCTATTTTTAGATTCAGGATGCAGATTATTTACCCAAACATGGATTTACATGCAATGCAAAGCTAACAATATTTATACTTCTCTGTGATATTGTAACACTTTGCTGTGATTTCCTGGATACACAGTGAAAATCTAACAGCAGTCTAATTAAATCTTCCCATGCCTTCAGGAGCTAGACCCTCACAGATCAAAAGGTCTAATCAACATGAAATTAACATGGTACCTTTCTTCCAACAGTTGCAGAATGCACATTTCCTCCAAAGAATAGAATTCCCGAAGAAAAGTTGCAAAACCCCAAACAAGACACCAAGATACAAAATGACTTTCTAAACAAAGGCTTATTGTATCAGATATATACATCAGAATTAATGCTTGTCCTCTAGCATGGTTAAAACAGAAAAACAATAAATTTTCTTCCCTGGGGGTAAATGTATCAAGCTGAGAGTTTGTCGGCGGGTTTGAAAAGTGGAGATGTTGCCTATAGCAACCAATCAAATTCTAGCTATCATTATGTAGAATGTATTAAATAAATGATAGCTAGAATCTGATTGTTTTTTCAAACCTGCTGGAAAACGCTCAGATTGATACATTTACCCCCTGGTCTCAGAGATAAAGTTTTCCTATATCAAAATATACACAATATCAAAAATAAGTGCATTTGCAATTATATAAATAAGCACCCTGCGCTATTTCCTTTAAATAAATTTATACCACGAGTTGCTTATAAGTGATCCAGTCACATAGACAATTAGTGACAGTATCGAGAGTGTGATGTAGACAGACACTGATAGTATAGAGAGTGTGATGTAGACAGAGATGAGAATGACATATAAAACTGCTCAGTAATTACATGTTTATATTACAGATACATACACGAGTAACGTTACTACAGGACCAGACCTGCTCTATATAACCAGGGAGGAGACCACCGAGACACCGATCACTGTTCCAGGGACAGAAACGTCTCATCCCAGTATGTCATCCGTTATCTATACAGGGTCACAGTATATCTGAGGAGGGGACTTGTTCCCTGTAGATTCTCTGATAATAAACATATGGGACAGAGAGAGCTCTGTACAGATAGGAAGAATAAAGTGGGTGTAGATCAGATTGATAGTTACAATATAGAATGTGTGATATACACTCTGACAGGATGGACCACCTATACCACCCTGTCTGTTGTTGCTGGGAATGAGCTGGGCTTACTTTGCCACTGTTCCATTTCATTATCCCAAATGCGCCCTCTTGCCGCAGTAGGAGGGGCTTACAAAAGCTGCCACCACTGGACTCCTTACCAGCATCCAGAAACGGGTTTCTTCTGAGTATCTTGACACTGCGAGGCTACCCCATTACTGGTGTACCTGGGCTGGTACTCCTGACCTGTTCCTATGGATCAGGGTTGCAGTGGATGGATCCTCCGTGGCCTATCACACTGGCCAGAGCTGCTGGGTAGCGGCAGAGCGGTGGTACCGAATGCTGGGTCCAACCTCAGAAACAGCCAGAGAACAGATTAGATTTTAGGTCTAATGTGTAGGTCACAGGGATAGAGAGTGTGATGTAGACAGATTGGGGCAGTATATAGAGTGTAATGTAGACAGACAGGGACAGTATAGAGAGTGTGATGTAGACAGATAAGGGCAGTATAGAGAGTATGATGTAGACAGAGATGAGAATGGACATTTAAGACTACTCAGTAATTACATGTTTATATTACAGATACATACACGAGTAACGTTACTACAGGACCAGACCCTGCTCTATATAACCAAGGAGGAGACCACCGAGACACCAATCCACTGTTCCAGCGACAGAAACATCACATCCCAGTATGTCATCCAGTTATCTCATACAGGGTCACAGTATATCTTGAGGAGGGGACTTGTTTAATTTAGATTCTCTGATAATAAACATATGGGATAGAGAGAGCTCTGTACAGATAGGAAGAATATAGTGGTTGTAGATCAGATTGATAGTTACAATATAGAATGTGTGATATACACTCTGACAGGATGGACCACCTATACCACCCTGTCTGTTGTTGCTGGGAACCGGCTGAGCTTTCTTTGCCATTGTTCCCTTTCTTTATCCCAAATGCGCCCTCTTGCCGCAGTAGGAGGGGTTAAAAAAGCTGCCACCACTGGATTCCTTACCGGCATCCAGTTCCGGGTTTCTTCTGGGTAACTGACGCTGAGAGTGTACCCCGTTACTGGTGTACCTTGGTTAGTTCTCCTGACCTCTTCCTATAGATCAGGGTTGCAGCGGATGGATCCTCCGTGGCCTATCACACTGGCCAGAGCTGCTGGGTAGCGGGCATAATGGTGGTACCGGATGCTGGGTCCATACCTCAGAAACAGCAGAGAACAGATTAGATTTTGGGTCTAATCTGTAGGTCACAAGGATAGAGAAGTTTCCAAGCAGGTCTTTGAAGCAAGTGATGTATATTTGCTCACCTTGGTTGAAGGTACCAGGGAGCAGGTCAGATGAAGCAAGAAGAACAATTTTCAATACAAGACAGGGCTTTTTATACAGATTTGGACACAGCCTCACAGGCTATTTTTAGAATCAGGATGCAATTTGTTTACCCAAACATGGATTTACATGCAATGCAATGCTAACAATATTTACACTTCTCTGTGATATCCTTACACTTTGCTGTGATTTCTTGGATCTTGTTTTAGACACAGTGAAAATCTAACAGCAGTCTATTTAAATCGTCCCATGCCTTCAGGAGCTAGACCCTTACACATCAAAAGGCCTAATCAACAGGAGATTAACATGGGTCCTTTGTTTCAACAGTTGCAGAATGCATATGTCCTCCAAAGAATAGAATGCCCCAAGAAAAGTTGCAAAACCCCAAACAAGGCATTTCCTTACACCACGATACACAAAATACTTCCTATACAGAGACTTACTGTATCAGATATACTGTATACATCAGAAATAATGCATGTCCTCTAGCATGGTTAACACAGAAAAACAACATATTTTCTCACCTGGTCTCAGAAATAAAGTTTTCCTATACCAAAATCTACACAATATAAAAAATAAGTATGTTTGCAATTATATAAATAAGCACCCTGCGATATTTCCTTTAAATAAATTTATACCACAAGTTGCTAATAAGTGATTCAGTCACATAGACAATTAGTGACAGTATTGAGAGTGTGATGTAGACAGATAGGGGCAGTATAAAGAGTGATGTAGACAGATAGGGGCAGTATAGAGAGTGTGATGTAGACAGACAGGGGCAGTATAGAGAGTGTGATGTAGACAGATAGGGGCAGTATAAAGAGTGATGTAGACAGATAGGGGCAGTATATAGAGTGTGATGTAGACAGATGGGGCAGTATAGAGAGTGTGATGTAGACAGATAGGGGCAGTATAGAGAGTGTGATGTAGACAGAGATGAGAATGACATATTAGACTGCTCAGTAATTACATGTTTATATTACAGATACATACACGAGTAACGTTACTACAGGACCAGACCTGCTCTATACAACCAGGGAGGAGACCAACGAGACACCGATCACTGTTCCAGGGACTGAAACTTTTCATCCCAGTATGTTGTCAGTTATCTATACAGGGTCACAGTATATCTGGGGAGGGGGCTTGTTCCCTGTAGATCCTCTGATAATAAACTTATGGTATAGAGAGAGAGCTATACAGTTAGGAAATTTATAGAGGGTACAAAGCAGATTAATAGTCACAATATAGAGCAAGTGTTCGAGACAGATAGCAGCAGTATAGAGAGTGTGATGTAGACAGATAGGGGCAGTATAGAGAGTGTGATATAGACAGATAGGAACAGTATAGATTGTGTGATGTAGACAGATAGGGGCAGTATAGAAAGTGTGATATAGACAGATAGAAACAGTATAGAGAGTGTGATGTAGATAGATAAGGGCAGTATAGAGAGTGTGATGCAGACAGATAGGGGCAGTATAGAGAGTGTGATGTAGACAGATAAGGGCAGTATAGAGAGTGTGATGTAGACAGATAGAAACAGTATAGAGAGTGTGATGTAGATAGATAAGGGCAGTATAGAGAGTGTGATGCAGACAGATAGGGGCAGTATAGAGAGTGTGATGTAGACAGATAGGAACAGTATAGAGAGTGTGATGTAGACAGATAGGGGCAGTATAGAGAGTGTGATGTAGACAGATAGGGGCAGACGCAGTATAGAATGTGTGATGTAGACAAATTATTATTATTATTATTAATATTTATTTATAAGGCGCCACAAGGCGTCCGCAGCGCCGTACAGAGACAAACAAAATTACAATACAATGGGAGACAGCACCGTACAGTAAACACAGCAACTCAGTAAGCTCAATGCACAGCTAGAGAGGGCGGGGAATGGGGATGGAGGATCCGCAAACGACCGTGGCCAAGACAGGAGGGCGCGGGGAAGACAGGGAGACCCCCAGGGGAGGAGGGAGCGAGAGTGGACGTGGTGGTGGAGGACCCTCTGAGGAGGAGGGCTAAGTAGCTGGAGAGCAGAGTTATAAGTTGTGGAAACAGGAGGAGAGATGGCCCTGCTCAGAGAAGCGTACAATCTAAGGGGAGGGGTGGACAGGACAGAGAGACACAGGGGACAGAGGCAGAAGATAGGTAGGAAGTTAAGTGGGAGACAGAAAGGCTTTAAGAAAAAGGTGGGTTTTTAGGGGCCCGTTTGAAACTGTACAGATTAGGGGAAGTTCTGATGGAGGGAGGGAGCTTGTTCTAGTGGAGGGGGGCAGCGCGGGCGAAGTCTTGGATACGCACGTGGGAGGAGGTTATAAGGGGGGAAGAGAGGCGACGGTCAGAGGCAGAAGGGAGAGGGCGGGATGGAGCATGAATAGAGAGGAGGGTGGAGATGTATGGCGCAGTGGAGTTGGCGAGGGCCTTGTAGGTGAGTGTGAGGAGCTTAAAGAGGATTCTGAAGGGGAATGGGAGCCAGTGAAGGGCTAGGTAGAGGGGGGAGACAAAAGAGGAGCGGTGAGAGATGAAAATAAGCCTAGCTGCAGCGTTAAGGACGGATCAAAGGGGATCGAGATGAGAGTGGGGGAGGCCAGTGAGGAGGAGGTTGCAGTAGTCCAGGCGGGAGATGATCAGAGAGTGGATAAGGCATTTGGTGGCATCTTGGGAGAGGAAGGGCCGGATGCGAGCGATGTTGCGCAGCTGGAAGCGGCAGGATTTAGCAAGAGAGAGGATGTGGGGGCCAAAGGAGAGAGAGGAGTCGAGGATGACACCTAGGCAGCGAAGTTGGGGGACAGAGGAGATAGAGGTGTTGTCGACAGTGATGGAGAGGTCAGAAGGGGATGGGGTATGAGAGGGAGGAAAAACTATGAGCTCAGTTTTGGCAAGGTTAAGTTTGAGGAATCGAGAGGACATCCAGGAGGAGATGGCAGAGAGGCAGGCGGACACCCTAGAGAGGAGGGAGGGAGAGAGATCAGGAGAGGAGAGGTATAGTTGAGTGTCGTCAGCGTAAAGGTGGTAGCTGAAGCCGAAGGAGCTGATGAGTTCACCCAGGGAGGAGGTGTATAGAGAGAAGAGTAAGGGTCTCAGAACAGAGCCCTGAGGGACTCCGACTGGAAGGGTGGATGGGGGGGAGAGAGACCCAGAGGTGGTGACAGAGAAGGATCGGTGAGTAAGGTAAGAGGTGAACCAGGACAGGACTGGGCCGGAGAGGCCGAAAGACTGGAGGGTGTGAAGGAGGAGGGGGTGGTCAACGGTGTCAAAGGCTGCAGAGAGGTCAAGGAGGATAAGAAGGGAGAAGTGCCGTGACAGATACAAGAATCCTCCCAGTAAGAAGCATCGGTGATAGATTTGTATTTCACACCAGCTTCAGCTTCTGCTCTAAGTTCCCACGATGCTCCACAGCCCAGTGTTTGATGGTAACATTATAGCACTCTTTTTGTATTCATTTTAGAGATTTTCACTGACCCCCGTGTTCTGGTTTTGGTTCTGGTTTTGGATCTGGATTAACTTTGTGTTTTGGTGTTGGTTTTGGTTACCTATTTTTTCCTAAAATCCCTCTTTTTTTTTGCTAAAATCACATAATTTGGCTCCCCCCCCCCCCGTATGTTATTATTAACCTCAATAACACTCATTTCAAGTCATTGGTAGGCAATTTTGACACAATATTATTTTCATACATTTTCAAACAAAGACTGCAGCGACCTGGCTGGATGGTAAGCGACAGAGCAATGACTTAAACACACGGCAGTTCCTACCACATCTAGGACACTTTGCCACACAGCAGTGGCAGAAAAGAAAAGTGGTGCAAGATGGAATTGTCATTGGGTCATGAAACCGGATACGGTTCATTTGATCGCTCCACCTGTTCCTTGAATATTGTGGTAATTCTACAGCTAATACATGTCAATGAGTGCTGACCCCGCCCCAAGGGATGTGTGCTTCTATCTGACCCAGACCATTCCAGGGTGCCAGACAATGCATTAAAAAGAGCCATTGTAATTCACAGCAAAAAGCAAATTCATCACTGAGCTTCGGATCAGCCCAAATTCACATAGAATTATAATATAGTTAGGTACCTTTGACGTAAAGTGCAGATTACAAACACTTTGTGCAATACTGATGGTTTGAGTAATACATATCATCATCATCATCAACATTTATTTATATAGCGCCAGCAAATTCCGTTGCGCTTTACAATTGGGAATAAACATTGATAAGACAATACTGGGTAATACATACAGACAGAGAGGTAAGAGAACCCTGTTCACAAGCTTACAATCTATAGGACAATGGGAGTTAGAAACACAAGGGCATGAGCTACATCATATTGCACAATGGACCAGCTAGAAAGCAAAGGTAAAAGTATTGAGTGGGCTGTGTGTGTTGCAGTGTTGGTCAGAGGGTTGTTGTCTTGCGTTAGCTGTGTAGAGGATGGTAATAGGGTAATCTAGGGAAATTAAGATGGTGGCTGAGGAATAGCATAACCTTGTCTGAAGAGGTGGGTTTTCAGTGAACGCTTGAAGGTTTGAAGACTAGAGGAAAGTCTTACTGTGCGTGGAGGGAATTCCACAACGTGGGTGCAGCCCGGAAAAAGTCCTGTAACCGAGAATGGGAGGATGTGATGAGAGTGGAGGAGAGACGTAGATCTTGTGCAGAACGGAGGTGTCGAGTGGGGAGATATTTCGAGACCAGTGAGGAAATGTATGTCGGTGCAATTTTTATTGATGGCCTTGTATGTTAGTAGAAGAATTTTATATTGTATTCGTTGAAATACAGGCAGCCAATCTAGAGACTGACAGAGTGGCTCAGCAGAGGACAAACGGTTAGTAGGAAAATCAGTCTAGCCGCTGCGTGCAAAATAGATTGTAGGGGTTCAAGTCTGACTTTGGGAAGACCAGTAAGGAGGGAATTGCAATAGTCGAAGCGGGAGATGATAAGTGCATGAATTAATGTTTTTGTGGTGTCTTGTGTGAGATATGTGCGTATTCTGGAAATGTTCTTTAGGTGTATGTAACATGATTTAGATATAGAGTTGATGTGGGGGATAAATGACAGTTGTGAATTAAGGATTACACCTAGGCAACGAGCTTGCGGGGTGGGATTTATGGTCATGTTATCGACAGAAATAGAAATGTCAGGCAGGAAGCTTCTGTTTTTGGGTGGGAATATTATTAATTCAGTCTTTGAAAGATTGAGTTTGAGTTGGCGAGAAGACATCCAAGATGAAATGGCAGAAAGACAGTCAGTAACGCAAGACAACACAGCCAGTGAAAAATCAGGAGAGGATAGATAGATTTGTGTATCATCCGCATAGAGATGATACTGAAATCCAAAGGAGCTAATTAGTTTTCCAAGAGAAGTGGTGTAGATAGAGAATAGCAGAGGACCTAGGACTGAGCCTTGTGGTCTCCAACTCATAAAGGAAGCGGAGCAGAGGTGGATCCAGAGAAATTAACACTGAAAGAGCGATTAGATAGGTAGGATGAGAGCCAGGATAGGACAGTGCCTTCAAGACCTAGGGATTGTAGCGTTTGTATGAGGAGAGAGTGCTCAACAGTGTCAATTGCAGCAGAGAGATCCAGGAGAATTAGAAGAGAGTATTGGTTATTATTTTTTGCTGTGATCAAATCATTGACAACCTTGGTCAGCGCAGTCTCTGTGGAGTGTTGAGAGCGAAAACCTGACTGAAGAGGATCCAACATGTTGTTTACTGTAAGAAAGTGTGTGAGGCGAGTGTAGGCAATTCTCTCGAGAAGCTTGGAGGGGCACGGGAGCTGGGAGATGGGGCGGTAATTTACAAGAGAGTTAGAATCAGAATTTTGTTTTTTTAAAATGGGAATAATCACTGCATGCTTGTATAGTGATGGAAAAATACCAGTAGAAAGAGAGAGATTACAGATTTTAGTTAGAGGGGGAATGAGAACAGGAGACAGGGACATACCAATTTGTGAGGGAATGGGATCAAGAGGACAGGAGGTAGAGTAGGAAGATGAGAAGAGAGTAGAAACTTCCTCTTCATTTGTGGGATCAAATGAAGAGAGAGTGTCAGAGGGCGCTACAAAGGAATTGAGCCTGAATTGATTGCCTGTCAAGGGAGATGATACCATTTCAAGCCTGATCTTATTAATTTTGTCCTTGAAATAGGAGCCTGGGGTCCACAAGTGCCAACATGCCCTGACACCCACAGCTGGCTGGGACCTGTAGTTCCACAATACAGAATGTTTACAAAATCACCACATCCTCATTACAACCACAATCATTTATTAAAAATAATAAACCCACAATAAAGACAGTAAACACCCTCATGTACACCATATATTTTTATTAAAAATAATAAATCCCCTATACTCACCAATTAAGTTTTCCTCTGTTGTCAGCAGCTTTCAATCCCAAAATGGCTGTAAACAAAGTCAAAAATACATTTGTATCCAAAGTCCATGCTCACCCCTGTCCCAAAGAAATTTGTACTTCCAAATGTCCATGCTTGAAATTGTCCAAAATAAATTTGTATTTCCAAATGTCCATGCTTGTAATCTGTTCAGTTCTTCTGCCCAGGGGGGCCCATTGTTGCTTGAAGTCTTCTGTTCTTCAGCCAGGGGGGCACAATATTTGTAAGATCCACGAATCTTCTGGCTTGATCGAAGAAAAATAAAAAAATGGAGGAGCCGCCGCAAACAGCTCCTACCTAGTAAGAGCTGCGATGCGCAATGAGCTTAGCTATATATATTAGTATTAGGGGATTTTCCCACGACCCTGAGAAAATCCCCTAATACTATAAATAGACCTAGCGCAATGAGCAAACATTTTGCGAGATATAAAATTGTAAATATCTTACACAAACAAATAACATATAAATGTTAGTCTTATGTCTGTTACTTTTCATCCACCCTGTAATTAATTAAGTTAAACCATAGGCATAGACATATTAATTCTACACTGTACCACATGCCTCATCCTGTCTCTGATTATAGGTGCTGCATCTTGTACCCAGGACACAGACTGTCCTCCATTCAGCGCTTGCACAGATCGGGGTGCACTACGCACTTGTCGCTGTGACCTGGGGTATTATTACCACAATGATTTGGGCTGTGTAACAGGTAAGAAACCAGCTGGAAGACACCCCTACACCTACACACACACCTACACACACACACACCCCCTGCACACACATCTACCTATACACACCTACCTACACACACCCCCTGCACACACACCTACCTACACACACCTACCTATACACACCTATACACACACCTACCTATACACAACTACACACACCTGTACACACCTACACATACACTACTACACACCTATACACACACACATACATTGGTACACAACAATATGGGGAGAATTAATATAATCCTAATATAATAAGCCAACATACCTTAAAATAAAGAAACCCATTCTTTTTGTAAGTAAATTGTTAGGCTTTATGTAAACAACTCAGTAATTGATGCAATGTATGACCGTGACCTATCCCCTGGCTGAAATCCCCCCCCCCCCTTATTTATACACACACTGAAGGTTTTATTATTTTAATTAAAATAAATACTCAAATACCACAGGGAATCTTCTTTGTTTGACACTGAATAATCCAATTTATTCCATTTGGGATAAATGTAAATAAATCCTCAGAAAGCAGCGAGGATCATCTTACGTTTACTCTGCTGCCAGTATTGTTAGTAAATCATATTGTTATATATTCGGACTCTATGATATCAGGGATCCCTCACACTACAATAAGAACTAAGGGCCCACTCCACTCGCTGCACCAGACATCTGTCCCCGGATTTACAAGTTCCCTCCCACATGTTATATTGTTGTATATTTTAAATTTAATTTTCATCTGTTGCCAAATTGCTGTTAAAAATCTACTTATCTCATCTCTTTTATTGATTATCACCTTTTTATGCTCTATACCTACAAATTCCCATATAATCACCACATCTCCTTATCCCCCCAGACAATATATACACATAACTCATGCTAAACACCAGTCCCCAATGCTCCTGAGAATACTTTTTCTTTTTATTGTTCCTAATAGGGCCGCATCCCCCCAGCCCTCCCCACTACCAAACTACCACTGTCGGGGGGCTGGTTCCTCTATATGTAGCCTCCAGGTCAACGCTTCAGGACACCCACAGTGAGGGTGAAATGCAGAATGTATCGTTATTTCCTGCATTTTGGTATAATATAATATAATATAATATAGTGTGATATAATACAATATAATACAATATAATATAGTGTGATATAATATAATATAATATAATATAGTATAATATAATATAATATAATACAATATAATATAGTATAGTATAATATAATATAATATAATACAATATAGTATAATATAATATAATGTAATATAATATAATATAATACAATATAATATAGTATAATATAATATAGTATAATATAATATAATATAATATAATACAATATAGTATAATATAATATAATGTAATATAATATAATATAATATAATATAATACAATATAGTATAATATAATATAATATAATATAATACAATATAATATAGTATAATATAATATAATATAATACAATATAGTATAATATAATATAATATAATACAATATAATATAGTATAATATAATATAATATAATACAATATAGTATAATATAATATAATATAATACAATATAGTATAATATAATATAATATAATATAATATAATATAATATAATATAATATAATATAATACAATATAGTATAATATAATATAATATAATACAATATAATATAGTATAATATAATATAATATAATACAATATAGTATAATATAATATAATATAATACAATATAATATAGTATAATATAATATAATATAATACAATATAGTATAATATAATATAGTATAATATAAATAGGACAGGTTGCAGGAACTGGGGGACTTTGAGATCCATCTGTAAATAATTTCAGGGTGAGGGGACAGGATCTGCAGACAGAGGTAATTACATGTTTATAACAGTCACAATACACAGAGATAAAGTCATGTGTTTCTCTGACACAGCACAATAAAGCTTAATCCTCCTGTATTGCTGGTCTTACATTACTGGCACAGACCCAACTGATATTAAGTCACATTATTACACCAAGTGTTGTAGCACGAGGAAAAATCAACCAAAGTCCCTTATGGGCCTTAATTCTTATAGGAAATCTGGGTATCACTGAGCTGAACATTGTACTGAATGGACGTGTTTATATTGTATTTGTGTTGTGTGGGGGCCTCTGTTTGGCAGCGCTGTGAAGTAGGAAGGAGGCCAGAGGTTTGCAGGATAGATATCAAAGGAAATGCGGAACTTGTACGTTTAATAGACCCGGACATCAATAGACCAGTTGCGCACGCAGGGGGGGTTTCTGAGTCTCTAGAAACCCCCCTTGCGCTAACTAAGTGGCCACTGTCCTATACAACAGCCGCGGCGCTGTCAAAGAAGCGTCCGCGGCGGTGCTGTATTGTATACCGCACCACCGCGGACGCTTCTTAGACAGCGCCGCGGCTGCTGTTTAGGACAGCGCTGGCGAAACGGAGCTGCTGCTCTCTCTTGTTTTTTTTTTTGTTTTTTTGGGGGTCGGCGGGGGGATACCTCCCCCCCCCCCCCGACAATCCTCCGTGCGCCCCTGTAGACGGTGATCCAACCGCTTACTCTCTGGCTCTGAGCAGTGCGGAAACATTGTGTCTTCAGACTCCGTTAACTAGACATGTGCCTCGGTGGCAAAATCTGAAGATGTCCAATACACAAAAGTATGAACATCACATTACGTCCACCGTCCTGACACCTCACTGTCATTAAATAAAACATCTCTGTTTTCTCCTACAGTACATGGTTCAGGCCTAATTTACGGAATTATTTAATCATTTGTGGGAGTGGGAGAACATGGGGTCTGTCTCTTCTACACATTGGGCCTGAGTCATTAAGGCAAAAAAGGAGTAAATGTTCTCTGGGACAAACCATGTTACAATACAAGGGGTGCAAATAAGTTTATTATTTTGCACATAAGTTAAATACTGGCTGTTTTTTCATCTAACACACAGACACATAATAGCTTTATTATTACACTGAAATTTAAAGTTGATCTAGGACATGTCCTACCCCAACTATAAATATGTCCCCACATTTGAAATTTACCTCCCCCTCCGATGCAACATGGTTTTGCCAAGGTGCAAATGTTACTCCTTTTTTATGCTTTACTCTCCTTAATGACTCAGGCCCATTGTGTTTTCTGTCATTGTCCATGTTTTACATTGAGCAAAGTTCACCCCAGGAAGGTGCAATGTGCTTCCAATCTCTGAGCTCAGAGCTGGCACAGTGTCACTAGAAACTTTGTGGATCCCTTCAATATCTTCTTATGTGACCCACAATAGTTAAGCACCTGGTGTGCACACTTCTGCATTGCTAGTAGATAAGATATACCCCTAAAATTGCCCTCTGTATTTGCATTACTCCACAAAACTAGTTGCAATGGCGTGCTTAATGTGTACAATGTGCGCTTACTGTGCGCAGTGTGCACTTATTGTGTACATTGTGCGCTTACTATGTACAATGTTCGCTTACTGTGTGCAGTGTGCACTTACTGTGTACATTGTGCAATTACTGTGTACATTGTGCGCTTACGGTGTACAATGTGCACTTAATGTGTACTTAGCAAAGAACACTCTCCCAGACTTCTTAACCTCTGTAAACAAAACCATTTTCCTCTATAAACGCTTTATTGGAACTTGAGGTGCAACTATATAAACCGCAGCACACTACAGCGACTGCGTTGGCTTTGCGCTGCACATCAGACATCATAACTGAGCCCCAGTGGTGGTAGACGTACATACACCCACCAGTACGCCCCCCAGAGAGGTGGTCGGTCCTTGTCACACTGAGGTCCACTGATGTACAAGGAAGATGTCCTCGTCCACCCCGAGTAAATTATTTCTTAATGTTTCTGTTTTTTCCTGAAAGTCAGGACATTCCCTGCACGAGTATCCCTATCTTTTCTGCTCCGAAATCAGGAATTACAGAAGACGCTACAACATGGAAGGAAAGTTGAGGAGAAACGCCAGAAAAACACTGAGGAGATCCGGATCCTCCATGACGTCAGAGTTCTGGTGAGAGATAACATTTTTGGAGGATATATGAAGAGTGGGAACAATTATCCTGATGTTAAACCTCACAAACTAGGGAAACAATTCATAGTTTTTTCTCATAGTTCTCCCATTCCATCCACACCACCTTTAACTGCACCAGTCCCCTTCTATACCGCAGACCCCCCTCCCCCCACCACCTTTATCTGCACCAGCCCCTTCTATACTGCAGACCCCCTACCCCCCCCACCACCTTTATCTGCACCAGCCCCTTCTATACTGCAGACCCCCCCTCCCCCCACCACCTTTATCTGCACTAGCCCCTTCTATACTGCAGACCCCCCATCCCCCCCACCACCTTTATCTGCACCAGTCCCCTTCTATACCGCAGACCCCCCTTCCACCACACCACCCCTATCTGCACCAGTCCCCATCCATGCCCAGTGTTGGACTGGGGCATGAAGGGCCCACCAGGGGACTGCATCGCTAGGGGCCCACCAGAGGGGGTGTGGCCAGCCATCATAGAGGCGAGACCAGACACTAGAGGGAGCCCACGAAGGACAGCTAGCACCATAATGTAGTATATTAAGAATGGAGTGTGTTTATAAAGAGTACACAGTCTTGACCCTCCCCTTAGATTGGGCAGAACAGTCACCAAAAATCGGGATTGTCCCACTAGACCAGGCTTAGCTAACCTGTGGCACTCCAGGTATTGTAAAACTACAAGCCCAAACATGCTTTGCCAATATATAGCAGATTATTGCTGGAAGGGTATGCTGGGACTTGTAATTTCACAACACCTGGAGTGCCACAGGTTAGCCAAGCCTGCACTAGACTCAGAACATTTGACAGACTATCCTACCTGTTCTTATCACCTTTACCACCTGTGGCTGCTGGTTTCTTTAGTTGCGGCTTGTCTGGATCCTGGAATGTTGGGGGTCCTATTTGGTAAAATAATGGGTACATTTAGAAAATTGCAACCAGCCCCGGCGTTAAATCAATATTACCCACAATTAATACTTAGGCCTTCCTCCAGCCCCATGATTAAAGTAATAGTATTCCCACAAACCTATTTCCCTCCCTCCAGACAGCCGCTGCAATAAATTAATTGCATTTACGTATAATAAATATACCTATTTCCTCATGGTTTACAAAAGATGGCACCAACTTATTTAAAAGGACCAACTAAAACATACGGCTGATTTGCCAAAATAACTGAAAAGTCCAAGAAGGGCTCTTTGCCCAATAAAGTCCAGTACAAAATATAGAAGGATAAAACACATAAAAACAAGAAGGTGCCACCAAACAAACTTCAACCCAACTCATATTCATCACCATACCCTACTAAGAAGCAAGTTGTAGGTGCATGCTAAGCCATACTTGAAAAACCTTCCAAAACGCAAAATCTAATGGGTGAAAAGACAGCGAGAAAAGCCACTCTTAATATACCTATTTCCTGCAACCGTCACTGCCATTAAATAATTCATATTCACATTTAATAAATAGACCTCATGCTCCTCAAGCTCAGCCCCACATTCAATTAATAGCCCCCAAACCACCCCATCTTAAATTAATAGTCCCCACTATAAAATTAAATTGCCCCACCATCACCCCACAAACAAAATAGCACCCATTAGTTAGCCACCACCTACCACACACACATTACATTGCCACAAGCCCACTGTGCCATCACACGCACATTACTGTGCCCCTTCATCACCATGCTGTGCCCCCTTATGATCACACTGCACCCTCCATGCTGCTTTTGCTCCCCCCTTCTCCTGGCTTCCCTTCATCACCCTGTGCCATGCTGCTTTGGTCCCCTTCACACTCTGCCATGCTGTCTTTGTCCCTTTCCACTCTCTGCCATGCTGTCTTTGCCCATGTTCACTCTCTGCCATGCTGTCTTTGTCCCTTTCCACTCTCTGCCATGCTGTCTGTGCTTCCCCTTCACACTCTGCCATGCTGTCTTTGCCCATGTTCACACTCTGCCATACTGTCTGTGTTCCCCCTTTACTCTGCTCCCCACTTGCTTCCGTTCCACCACTTACCTTTTCTATAGGCTTCGTTCTTCTCTTCTTCTCTTCTGTCTTCTCTCTTCTTCTCGACTCCACTCTGCGGTGCTCCTCACTGAACGTTGGGCGTGATGACATCACGCCCGACATTCAGTGCGAACGTAGCAGAGAGGAGTCGGGGAGCGCCACAGTCACATGAGTATTCTTTTTTTTTCTTCAAGTTTCTCGCTCCCCCCCACCAATGAAGAGGGGAGCGATCAGGACGGGGCATACAGGGGGATAGTCCGGTCCTCCGGCGGGCCAGTCTGACCCTGTTCATGCCACAGGCCCCCTCCCCCCACACCAGCTTTATCTGTACCAGTCCTCTGCCATACAGCAGACCCCCTTCCCCCCCCTTTATCTGCACCAGTCCTCTGCCATACAGCAGACTCCCTTCCCCCCCTTTATCTGTACCAGTCCTCTGCCATACAGCAGACCCCCTTCCCCCCCCTTTATCTGCACCAGTCCTCTGCCATACAGCAGACTCCCTTCCCCCCCTTTATCTGTACCAGTCCTCTGCCATACAGCAGACTCCCTTCCCCCCCTTTATCTGCACCAGTCCTCTGCCATACAGCAGACTCCTGTTGACAGCAGCCTGATCACTTCTCTCACAGAAATATTCTTATACAAAGACTAAACTTAATAACGTTCCTGCTCACAGCGCTAATAACAGGATAAAATGGAGAAATATTAAGTGTCACAAATATGAATATAATGTATTATTGTTGTTTATTTACTTTATACCTGTAAATCATTATTGTATATAATTTTTATTTGACAAAAGAAAAAAACATTAAATAATTAAGTTTAAAAAATAAAAATAAAATAAATGTGAATTAAAAGGTTTATTATGGCTGCAGGACGATGAATGTGCACATTAGACACGCTCTCCGTTATATACATCCATTACCTATCATGTATATAACCTCACCCTAATTGGCTCCTCTGAAAGTGGGCACATGCACATGCATGTGTGTATATAAACAGACTGTGATGTGTGGATGGCGTAAATATGCCACTGTGCCCAGTTGCACAGATCTTACAATGCGAGCGCCCAGAATATGAGTGTAAATACGCAATTTTTACGTCCAGCTTTATTAAAAACGGAATTTACAGCTATTTTGTGGTCAAGTCTGCATTTGGCCCTTAAATGTCATTTTTATTTGCTTTACTAAAAAATAAATTATAAAGTCCAGAGAAAAGAATAAATAGTGAGACTCTCATTCAATATACAGAATTAGATAAATTGTACAAGAAAATAGGGACAATTGGCCACTGTTAGGGACAATTCTACCGCTAGTTGTGGGATTTTTCCTTTGACGTTAACCATTTACTTCTTTTTAAGTTCCAGGATGTCTTTGGTCACATGACCGGGTACCTATCTACGTCTGTGGCTGATCTTCAGTAAGTAATATCAGTATTTCTTGAGTCTCTCCATGCCAACTCTGTGTGCTGATATGTTCATTCTAAATACTGAAATACTTCAGTCAAGTGTTGAGTATTGTATAATCTCAGGAATGTACAAAGCTGTGTGGTCATTTCTCTACATTCTGATGCTGGATATAGTGACTCAAAATCTGTAGTGGAATCACTAATAGTCTCTGAAATCGCTGGTAGGCTCTGGAATCGCTGGTAGTTCCTGGAATCACTGGCAGTCACTTGAATCACTGACAGTCTCTGGAATTGCTGGAAGTCTCTGAAATCGCTGGTAGGCTCTGGAATCGCTGGTAGTTCCTGGAATCACTGGCAGTCCCTAGAATCACTGACAGTCTCTGGAATCGCTGGTAGGCTCTGGAATCGCTGGTAGTTACTGGAATCGCTGGCAGTCCTTGGGATTATGCGCCATCTCTTCTTTTTATTGTATAGCTATTTCATTTCTCTACATTCTGATGCTGGATATAGTGACTCAAAATCTGTAGTGGAATCACTAATAGTCTCTGAAATCGCTGGTAGGCTCTGGAATCGCTGGTAGTTCCTGGAATCACTGTCAGTCCCTAGAATCACTGGCAGACCATGGAATCACTGACAGTTCCTGGAATCGTTGGTAGTTCCTGGAATCGCTGGTAGTACCTGGAATCGCTGGTAGTTCCTGGAATCGCTGGTAGTTTCTTGAATTGCTGTCAGTCTCTGGAATCGCTAGTAGTTCCTGGAATCGTTGGTAGTTCCTGGAATCGCTGGTAGTTCCTGGAATCGCTGGAAGTCTCTGGAATCGCTGGTAGGTCTGGAATTGCTGGTAGTTCCTGGAATCACTGGCAGTCCCTAGAATCACTGGCAGTCTCTGGAATCGCTGGTAGTTACTGGAATCGCTGGCAGTCCCTAGAATCACTGGCAGTCCCTAGAATCACTGGCAGACCCTGGAATCACTGGCAGTCCCTGGAATCGCTGACAGTCCCTAGAATTACCGGCAGTCCCTAAAATCACTGGCAGATCCTGGAATCACTGGCAGTCCCTGGAATCGCTGGTAGTTCCTATAATTGCTGGCAGTCCCTATAATTGCTAGCAATCCCTAGAATCACTGGCAGACCCTGGAATCGCTGGTAGTTCCTGGATTCGCCGGCAGTCTGTGGAATTGCTGGTAGTTCCTGGAATCGCTGGAAGTCTCTGGAATCGCTGGCAGTCTCTGGAATCGCTGGTAGGCTCTGGAATCGCTGGTAGGCTCTGGAATCGCTGGTAGTTCCTGGAATCACTGGCAGTCCCTAGAATCACTGGCAGTCTCTGGAATCGCTGGTAGTTTCTGGAATCGCTGGCAGTCCTTGGGATTATGCCAGGGATTATCTCTTCTTTTTATTATATAGCTATTTCATTTTTAAAAAAATACTGTTTATATGGAATCGCTGTCAGTCTCTGGAATCGCTAGTAGTTCCTGGAATCACTAGTAGTTCCTGGAATCACTGGCAGTCCCTAGAATCGCTAGCAGACCCTGGAATCACTGGCAGACCCTGGAATTACTGGCAGACCCTGGAATCGCTGGTAGTTCCTGGAATCGCCGGCAGTCTCTGGAATCGCTGGTAGTTCCTGGAATCACTGGAAGTCTATGGAATCGCTGGTAGGCACTGGAATCGCTGGAAGTCTATGGAATCGCTAGTAGGCTCTGGAATCGCTGGTAGTTCCTGGAATTGCTGGAAGTCTTTGGAATCGCTGGTAGTTCCTGGAATCGCTGGTAGTTCCTGGAATCACTGGCAGTCCCTAGAATCACTGCCAGTCTCTGGAATCGCTGGTAGTTACTGGAATCGCTGGCAGTCCTTGGGATTATGCGCCATCTCTTCTTTTTATTATATAGCTATTTCATTTCTCTACATTCTGATGCTGGATAAAGTGACTCAAAATCTGTACTGGAATCACTAATAGTCTCTGAAATCGCTGGTAGTTCCTGGAATCGCTGGCAGTCCCTAGAATCACTGGCAGACCCTGGAATCGCTGGTAGTTCCTGGAATCGCTGGTAGTTCCTGGAATCGCTGGTAGTTCCTGGAATCGCCGGCAGTCTCTGGAATCGCTGGTAGTTCCTGGAATCACTGGAAGTCTATGGAATCGCTGGTAGGCACTGGAATCGCTGGAAGTCTATGGAATCGCTAGTAGGCTCTGGAATCGCTGGTAGTTCCTGGAATTGCTGGAAGTCTTTGGAATCGCTGGTAGTTCCTGGAATCGCTGGTAGTTCCTGGAATCACTGGCAGTCCCTAGAATCACTGCCAGTCTCTGGAATCGCTGGTAGTTACTGGAATCGCTGGCAGTCCTTGGGATTATGCGCCATCTCTTCTTTTTATTATATAGCTATTTCATTTCTCTACATTCTGATGCTGGATAAAGTGACTCAAAATCTGTACTGGAATCACTAATAGTCTCTGAAATCGCTGGTAGTTCCTGGAATCGCTGGCAGTCCCTAGAATCACTGGCAGACCCTGGAATCGCTGGTAGTTCCTGGAATCGCTGGTAGTTCCTGGAATTGCTGTCAGTCTCTGGAATCGCTAGTAGTTCCTGGAATCGCTAGTAGTTCCTGGAATCGCTGGAAGTCTCTGGAATCGCTGGTAGTTCCTGGAATCGCTGGCAGTCCTTAAATCACTGGCAGTCCCTAGAATCACTGGCAGACCCTGGAATCACTGGCAGTCCCTGGAATCGCTGGCAGTCCCTAGAATTACTGGCAGTCCCTAGAATCACTGGCAGATCCTGGAATCACTGGCAGTCCCTGGAATCACTGGTAGTTCCTGGAATTGCTGGCAGTCCCTAGAATCACTGGCAGTCCCTAGAATCACTGGCACACCCTGGAATCACTGGCAGTCCCTGGAATCGCTTTCAGTCCCTAGAATCACTGGCAGACCCTGGAATCTCTGGCAGTCCCTAGAATCTCTGGCAGACCCTGGAATCACTGGCAGACCCTGGAATTGCTGGCAGTCCCTAGAATCTCTGGCAGACCCTGGAATCTCTGGCAGACCCTGGAATCGCTGGCAGTCCCTAGAATCTCTGGCAGACCCTGGAATCACTGGCAGACCTTGGAATCGCTGGCAGACCCTGGAATCGCTGGCAGTCTCTGGAATCGCTGGTAGTTCCTGGAATCGCTGGTAGTTCCTTGAATTGCTGTCAGTCTCTGGAATCGCTAGTAGTTCCTGGAATTGCTGGCAGTCCCTAGAATCACTGGCAATCCCTAGAATCACTGGCAGACCCTGGAATCACAGGCAGACCCTGGAATCGCTGGTAGTTCCTGGAATCTACGGCAGTCTGTGGAATCGCTGGTGGTTCCTGGAATCGCTGGAAGTCTATGGAATCGCTGGTAGGCTCTGGAATCGCTGGTAGTTCCTGGAATCGCTGGAAGCCTCTGGAATCGCTGGCAGTCTCTGGAATCGATGGTAGTTCCTGGAATCGCTGGTAGGCTCTGGAATTGCTGGTAGTTTCTGGAATCACTGGCAGTCCCTAGAATCACTGGCAGTCTCTGGAATCGCTGGTAGTTTCTGGAATCGCTGGTAGTTTCTGGAATCGCTGGCAGACCTTGGGATTATGCCAGGGATTATCTCTTCTTTTTATTATATAGCTATTTTATTTTTAAAAAAATACTGTTTATATCCCCCAACTTCGCTGCCTCTGTGTCATCCTCGACTCCTCTCTCTCCTTTGGCCCCCACATTCTCTCTCTTGCTAAATCCTGCCGCTTCCAGCTGCCTAACATCACTCGCATCCGGCCCTTCCTCTCCCAAGATGCCACCAAATGTCTTATTCACTCTCTGATCATCTCCCGCTTGGACTACTGCAACCTCCCTTTCGATCTGTACTTAACGCAGCCGCTAGGATTATCTTCCTTTTTCGCTGCTCCTCGTCTTTCTCCCTCCTCTACCTATCCCTTTACTGGCTCCCCTTCCCCTATAGAACCCTCTTCAAGCTCCTCACTCTTACATACAAGGCCCTTGCCAACTCCACTGCACCATACATCTCCACCCTCCTCTCTATTCATGCTCCATCCCGCCCTCTCCGATCTGCCAATGACCGTCGCCTCTCTTCCCCCCTGATCACCTCCACCCACGTGCGTATCCAAGACTTCGCCCGCGCTGCCCCCCTCCACTGGAACAAGCTCCCTCCCTCTATCAGAACTTCCCCTAATCTGTCCAATTTCAAACGGGCTCTAAAAACCCACCTTTTTCTTAAAGCCTTCAAGTCTCCCACTTAACTTCCTACCTTTTCTTCTGCCTCTTCATTCCCCTTCCCTTATCCTTATCCTCCGTTCCTCCTTCTCTCCCTCTCTCCCCCGTGTCTCTCTGTCTGTCTACCCCACCCCTTAGATTGTACGCTCCTTTGAGCAGGGTCATCTCTCCTCCTGTCTTCGCCACTTTTAACTCTGCTCTCCAGCTACCTAGCCCTCCTCCTCGAGGACCCTCTTCCCCCCGTCCCCTCTCGCTTCCTCCTCTCCCCTCTGGGGGTTTCCCTGTCATCCGTGCCCTCCCTCTTGGGCTCCAAAGTATGCGGGACCTTCCCCCGCCCCTCTAGCTGTGTTTTGAGCTCACTGAGTTACTGTGCTTATTGTTTACTGTACTGTGCTGTCTCACCTCGTATTGTAATTTCGTTTGTCCCTGTACGGCGCTACGGACACCTAGGGGCGCCCTATAAATAAAAATTAATAATAATAATAATAATAATAATAATATGAAAAGATAGTTGGTAGGTGTCCCGTCCCTGTGTGAGTCCTGCAGGTGTTTCCCATCTCTGTGTGTGTCCTGCAGTATTACTCTATGTGTTCCACTCCTATCCATTCTTCTGTGTAATTTTGATCCTGTGTCTCCTGTAGACTGGCTGATGACCACATGACGATCATACATTCATTCTCCATGCTTTATGCTGTGACTGAAGAGAACCTGAGAAAGGAGCTGACTCACTCTCCGCTCCTCTGTATGGAAGGAAATCCCGGCTGTATTTCTCCACTTACTGGAGACACCTATCAGAGTAAGATGTTATCTGTTCCTTCCCTCCATGTGACTGAGTCTGAGATCCTCACTCTCTTCTCATCCTCTTCACCCACAGCCTACCCCCTTAAACCTGTTCCCTCCACGCTCCTCTGTTCCCTCTCTCCCATTGCTTGCCTGCACCTTGTTCTCCTCCAACCATTCCCTCCCAACTGACATCCTCCCTTCCACCTCCAAACATGCTCTTTTTGCCTCTACTGTCAAGAAACCCTATCTTGACCCTTCCTCTCTCCCCAACTACTACCCTATTTCTCTGCACCCTTTTGCTTCCAGAATTCTTGAATGACATGCTATTAACCATCTGACCCTCTCTCTCCTCCCACTCTCTCATTGACCCTCTTTATTCAGGCTTTTGCTCTTTTTCACTCCACCGAAACTGCCCTCATCAATGTGGCCAATTACCTACTTTTACCTAAGTCAAGGGGCCATTTCTCCCTTCTCATACTCCTTGACTTCTCCACCATTCTGAAACTGATGACCACTCTCTTCTCCTTGACATCCTTTACTTGTTTGGACTTTGAGACACTTTTCTCTCCTGATTCACCTCCTACCTCTCAGGTCGCTCCTTCATTGTCACTACATCAGACTCTTGCTCCCCTCCTCTTCCTCTATTGGTGCTCACCAAGGCTCTACTCTTCTCTACCTACACCTCCACTTCCAGTCAACTCATGCGCTCCTTCAGCCTTCACTATCACCTTTATGCAAATGACATTAAAATCTCCCTTTCCTCCCCAGATCTCTCGGTTTCTTTCATTTCCAAATCTCCACCTTCTCCACCTGGATCACCTAAAACTTCCTCAAATGTAACATTTCCTGACTTATGCTAAATCTTCTGCTCTTTGCTCACTCCTACAAATTGGATTTTTTACTGGAATAAGTGCTAGCTATAATCATTATCTCATGGCTATCCCTTCATGTTATTATGCCTATCTGTGTTCATGCATCTGTTATCATGTTTATTATATTCATCTGCAAGATGATTGTCTGGCACTACTGACTCTGTGGTGCCTTATATATAAACAATGATGAATATGACAGGAATTAAGTATCTCATAAATAATCAATTTCATCACTTATAATGCCCAAGCGCAGGATTCTTTTGTACTCTGTGTGGCATGAAGATGGTAGTTGGAGTAAACAGGACATTAGTTCAGCTCTTTGCCCAAGCTCATACTTTACCTCATTCCCATAAATATAAAGCATTGAATATTTCTGAATACTGTTGGCAAATGTCACAGCAGCGCTGACGGTCAACTTCACACCAGAAGTAACACTGTTTTAGCTACTGAACTACCATCTCTGTCCAGCTGTGCGACCCACAGAGCTCACCTGTCATTGCTGTTTCAACATCTGTTCAGCTACTCACTGAGCTCAGTTGTGTTTTCTGTTAGCATCTCTGTTTACCTGCTGGACCCTCTGCACCCAACTGTCAGGATCCTCCTGGACCTCGTCGTGTCAGAGCAGCAGAAACTGCCTATTCCACTAACCCCAGTCAGGGGGCGGTAAAGTATCCTTCACCTCATCCACTGCCCACTCACTCATTATCTACCCTAATACACATTCATTCACATCTCTCCATTATGCACCTACTTAATTTACAGTCTCTCCTATTCACTGTCACCATACTTCTTTCCAAGCTCCACTTCTCTCTCCATCATCTTATTTCTCCCTCCCCTATTATTATTCCCCCTTTACTACTTCTCTCCAAACTCCTCTTCTTTCTCCATCATCCTATTTCTCCCTATTATTATTTCCCCTTCACTACTTCCCTCCTCGCTAGTCTGTACACATGAAATGTTTTGCCATCTGCACCCACCACACTCACCAGCCTACATAAACCCTTCCTCACCCTGCTAATTCTCGTGGCTGCTGGTGATATCTCACCTTACTGAGGGCCCTGTACAATCACCATTATATGCTCACGCTCCTGGAACACTAGATCTATTTGTAACAACCTTACATCCATCTATGATCTATTCATTTCTAAATCCCTCTACCTCCTGGCCATTACATAAACCTGGCAGACCTCATCTGACCCTACATCCTCTGCAGCTCTCTCCTATGGGAGACTCTCCCTCAGCCACACTCCCAGACTCGGAAACAGACAAGGTGGTGGAGTAGGCATTTTACACTCTGCAAGCTGCACCTTCCAAGTCATACCCTCTGTACCCTCCCTCTCATTCTCTTCCTTTGAAGTCCACACTATCCATCTATTTTATCCTCTCCACCTTCATGTTTCTGTCAACTATCAACCCCTAGCTCCAGTTTCCCAATTCCTTGACAACTTTGCGGCCTGACTCTCTTATTTCCTACCTGTTGATCTGCCTACTCATGTATTTGGTGATTTCAATATTCCCATTGCTAATCCCACTGTCTCTTCTACCAGTAAACTTCTTTCACTTACTTCCTCCTTTGGTCTCTCCCAGTGAACCTCATTTCCCACCCACTGTGATGGGCACTCCCTTGAACTTGTCTTCTACAGCTACTGCTCCACCTCTAGTTTCTCCAAATTAGCATTCCCACTTTCTGACCACAACCTCCCTTCCTTCAGCCTCACCTTACCTCATTTCCCCACCCCACACCCAAATTCACACATATACAATGACACCTGAGTACTCTTAATCCAATACACTTCTCATAGTCATTAAAACTACTACTTTATTTTATGTCTGCATTGTCCTGCCCTAATCAGGCCGACTCTTTCTACAATAAAACACTTACTTCAGTCCTAGGTAATGCAGCTCCAGCTACTAGATACAGTCTCCGATGATCCAAACCCCAACCATGACACACCAAACTGACCTGCTACTTGCAAAGGTTCACTCGCACTGCAGAGCACCACTAGAGGAAACCTCATTCCAATCCCGATTTCCTCCACTATAAATTAAAACATTAATCTTACAGCGCTACCCTTACAATTGCCAAACAAAGATATTTTAAATCTAATATCCACTCAGTCTTCTAACCCACGTCGCCTCTTTGCCACTTTGAACTTATTCTCTGCCCACTTGCACCTTCCCCTTCCTCCATCACAGCCGATGATTTTGCCACCTACTTCAAAGACCAAATTGCTACCAATCTACAAGATATTTCCTTATGCCAAATTTCGCACACTTTACTCACCTTGACCTACACTCCCAATCCACCCTCAATGCATTATCTCCAGTAACTGAAGATGATGTCTCTGCACTCATTATCTCATCCAACCTGTCCCCTTGACCCTATTCCCTCCCACCCCCCCATCTCCTCCACTACATGCCCACCTCTAGCTCACCTCTTCAACCTGTCTCCCCACTGTCACATTTCCATCCTCTTTTAAATATGCGTTCATCTCACCAATTCTAAAGAAACCATTTCTGGATCCATCCTCTCTCTCCAACTACCTCCTTATTTCTCTTCTCCCCTTTGCCTCCAAATTGCTTGAACAATTGGTGTTCAAATGCCTGTCTCACTTTCTCTCCTCTTACTCTATATTCTTGGCTCTTAGCAATCAGAATACCCCCAACATTCCACTGAAACTGCTCTCACAAAAGTGATCGATGATCTACTTACTGAAAAGTCTGAGGGTCATTTCTCCATACTCATCCTCCTGGACCTCTTTGCTGCTTTTGACACTTTGATCACCCTCTTCTCCTACACACCCTTCACTCAATTGGCCTTTGTGAAACAGTCCTTTCCTGGTTCACTTCCAACCTATAGAACTGCTCTTTTTTCTACCTCAGGCACATCCTCTCCTCCAGTCCCACTATCTGTTGGGGTCACACAAGGCTCTGTTCTTGGCCCTTTACTTTTTTCATTGTACATTGGGACAATAATTTGCCCATTCGGTTTCCAGTACCACCTCTACACTGATGACACCCAAATCTCTGTCTCTTCCCCTGACCTCTCCCCTTCTGCACTCATGGAACCAACTGTCTTTCTGCTGTCTCCACATGGATGTCCCAACGCTACCTACAGCTCAACATATCCAAAACAGAGCTTTTTATCTCCCCTTCTGCCAGAGTCACCATCTGCCTTCAAATCTCCTTCATTGCCAATAATACCATAATTTCCAGAGTCTCCCAATCTCGCTGTCTTGGTGTCACACTTTACTCCACCCTCTGCTTTATTCCTCACATCCAGACTCTCTTCCTGTCCTGACGACTCCACCTTAAAAACATTGCCAGAATACACACTTTTCTTACTCAACATGCTACCAAAACTCTTATCCATTCTCTCATCTCCCGTCTTGACTACTGCAACCTCCTGCTATCTGGCATTCCTGACACTCATATATCTACACTTCAATCCTTCCAAAATGCTGCTGCAAGACTGATCTTCCTCTCTCACCGCTCCACATCTGCTGCACCACTCTGCAAATCCCTACACCGATTCCCTGGGCATGAGTCATTAAGGAGTGTAAGTCAAAAAAGAGTACATTTCATCCTGGACAAACCATGTTACAATGCTAGGGGTGCAAATTTGTTTTATACATAAAGAAAATACAGTTTTTTTTGTGTCATGTAACACAAATTCTTGATAACTTTATTTTTACACTGAAATCTAAAGTTGATCTAGGACATGTCCTACCCCAACTATAAATCTGTCCCCACATTTTAGATTTACCTCCCCCTCCAATGCAACATGGTTTTGCCAAGGTGTAAAGTTACTCCTTTTTTTTTTTTTTGCTTTACTTTCCTTAATGTCTCAGGCCCCATGTGTCCTCCAGTATCCAATTGAAATTACTCACCCTTACCTACAAATCCCCAACACCACCACCCCTGCATACATCTCAAATTACCCTCCTCCCTCCCTCTTAGATCTACCTCTGACCTGTGCCTTGTCTCGTCTCTGGTAACCACCTCTCAATTTATCTATGAGAATAATAATAATAATATCCTTCCTGGGGTCAGTTACCACATACCCGTTGATCTGGGTCCTCACACAACCTTTTCTTATGTGACTTGGGGGGGGGAGTCACACATGTTGGGGGTAATTTACAATTGGCAGTGACACAGGATTGCCTGGTTTACACCATTGCACCTGCTTTTATGCTACGTGACAGTATTTCCATTCAAAAATCACAAAAGAGATTGAGCTTGACTCTGATTTTGAAATGAGTGTGAAGCGACTGGTATCTGCGATGGGCCTGCCGGCGCGTCCTTCGTATACAGAGATCTATAGGCGCAGTCCTTACCTGGATGCCGGTGGTTGGAGCTGTAGGAAGCTCAGATATTACTGAGCAGTAAGAACGCTCACATTAGGAGAGATGACGTGTTTGTCACACGCAGAGACTGTGTCCAGGTACTTAGATCTCAGCACCAGGGGAAGTTACTTTATTATTGGTGGGTCATGGAGGGGAAGGGTCACAGTGGGCAGTGATTATTACAGAGTAGTCATTAGTCTGAGATCTATGTATATCATTGTATAATTTGGGGGTCACAGGTGGGCAGTGATTACACCTACTACACAGTATATGGGTAACACACTTGGGGTTGTGTTCCAATCTCTGTTTGGTCATTGGTCTGGTAAGTATATTATTTTATATTACAGATGTATACAAACCAGACACATGACCCCCTGTCTGTCTAGTTTGGGGGACCCTCCAGTCTAATTAATGTCTCCCCGTCCTCCTAGGTCTGAGTCTTTGTGACTTTGTGATCTGTGATCCGCTGTCCAGTGAGTGTGTGAGCCACGCTGGGCTAGTGACCTGTGTCTGCCGACACGGGTACTATAGGTACAGCCCCACGGACCGCACATGCCGAGGTGAGTCTGCTATCTGCTGGAACATACATGCAGTGATTACATACACGTCACATGGCAGAGTATGTCACATACATGCAGTGATTACATACACGTCACATGGCAGAGTATGTCACATACATGCAGTGATTACATACACGTCACATGGCTGAGTATGTCACATACATGCAGTGATTACATACACGTCACATGGCAGAGTATGTCACATACATGCAGTGATAACTTACACGTCACATGGCTGAGTTGCTTCCAGAGTTAATGCTTTATACAGTAGGTTTTCATAATATGAATATCCATCTGCAGAAAGCCTGTTTCATTCTTCTTTGGACTCCTCAGTGCAGGCTGACAAGGATTATAGGCCATCTGTTGGTGGATATTGTATGGCAGGAGAATAGTACTAATATCACACAATTACCACGTAATGTAGTCACTGACTAGTGCATTGGATTGTGGCCATTTCTCATGACATGAATCTGATTTTACAGCGTGTGCAAGCGGCTTCCAGTGGACAGAGAACCGATGTGAGAGGTTTGTAGTCATTCCGGGGTCCCACACGGGATTAAGTATAAAAGCATAGGTACCTACTCCAGGAATGTCATTTACCTGCTTATAGGGTGGCGAGATTGTGCCGTGTTACCTGCTATTAGAGATACTCGGGCCCGGTCGTCTAAATATCACATTTCGGCCTTTGTCAAAGTGGATCAGATCCTTACGCTGCCCATGTCCTGCTTCCAACACATCAACTTTTACAACTGACTGTTCACTTGCTGCCTAATATATCCCACCCCCTGACAGGTGCGATTGTAACCAGACAATCAGTGTTATTCACTTCACTAGCCAGTAGTTTTAATATATATATATATATAAATATACACAAAGTGGTGAAGGGGGGGGGGGGGGTACATGGGGGTATGTCTACTGCTACATTGTAACAGTACCACATTACACATTGTTGCGTCATCAGATCTCACATGTTTTGGTTTCTATAAGTACCGCCCTCCACGGCGAACCAACGCCATTTCACAGAGAGACACAGAAGGGGTAGCAGGATTCTTGCCAGTATCCAGTGCAGTTGGGCAGCGTCATTAATGAAAGAGAAAGAGTATGGGTGGCAGTGTTCTTAAAAGTCTCCAGTGACATTGTACTGTGCCATAGCACACAAAGAAACAGGAGAGGTGACAGTGTTCTTGCCAGTCTACAGTGTACGTTCCATTGCTCATTTTCAGTGCTGAAACAATAGGGGTAGCAGTGTTCTTAAAAGTCTCCAGTCACATTGCTCTGTGCCATCGATGTGAATTCACATGAGTCCACAGAAGACCAGGAGCACCAAGCAGCTGCTGGCACCAGTCATGATGATAGTAATCCCTCTACGTCATCTGGTGAAGCCTATGTAAAAGTACATAGTGTTTTTAAGTCAGGGAAACAAAAATGTTAAAAAAACACCTTTTACCTTGGTCAAGAAATAAAGACCTGTAATCCAGGCAAAGTTATCTGCAGAAAAAAATAAAATTGTCAACATGCCATTGTACACACCCAATGGCAAGGAAAGAATGAGGCCTTCGCCTTTCTCTATGAGTGCTAGTTCAAAAGTGGTGTCCAAATACGTTTCCGAGCTGGAAGAAAACAGTTAGAAAACATTAGAGGAAAATGTATGTTCAGATTCAGAAATGACACCAATCCCTGAGGAGAGTCCATCCACCAGTGCTATGTGTAATTTTGATCTTTCTGATAGTGAACCCATAAAGAAGGCCCCTTTAGCATCTCTGCAGATGTGTGCCTGAACAGCCCAACTGTAGCCGGTGATACACAAATTGAGGATGCCAATTTGGAATTGCAACAGGATGAGGCAGGGGCGATTCTAGAATTTTATTTTATGGGGGCGATTTAGTGAGGGCTATTTAGTTCCTACCCTCTTTTGACAGCTAAGGCTGCCGACGGCTGCACACTATGTGCAGGTCCGTTCGGAAGAGATAGGCAGGGAGAGTGTGCTGCCCGGCTGCTCTGATTGTGTTTTAAACACAATCAGAGCGGCCGGGCAGCACACTCTCCCTGCTTGTCTCTGCCGAACGAACCTGCACATAGTGTGCAGCCGTCTGCAGCAAGCCCCTGCTGGGGCCGATCGCCCCCCCTGGATCCGCCACTGGGAGATATTTGTGTAGCTGACGAAGGAGCTAATAAGGATGTTGATGATGATGATGTTGTCTGTGTAAGTCCTGCACCAGTGAAAGCAGTTTTTGCCAGTGATAAGAAGAAGGTCATTGTCATGCCTGGGCATAAGACCAAAAAATCCACTTCTTATGTGTGGAATTATTTTTACCCAAATCCTGATAACAGTTGTCTAGTCATTTGTAGCGCTTGTAATGCCACATTCCCTGTTTTGTTCACACAGGAGATGCTGTCTGTGGCCTGTAAAATATCATTCGGCAGCAGTGGGTAGGAGATTGCAGCAGCTACAAGAGCAATTTAATTTGCCCTGCCACCAACTGAAGCAAGAGGTGGTGACAAGGTGGAATTCCACTCTGTATGTGCTTCTGCGGATGGAGGAACAGCGAAAAGCCATCCACGCTTACTCCACAAGCCATGACTTTGGGAAAGGAGGGGGGATGTATTTTAGTCAAGCGCAGTGGAGAATACTTTCCGTGTTGTGTGAGGTGCTGAAACCATTCGAAGTAGTCATCTGTGAAGCGAGTTAAGACACTGATAGCTTAAATCAAGTAATTCCCTTAATTAGACTTTTGGAAAAGCAGCTTGAGGAACTGAAGGAGGAGATGAAACAAAGTAATTACGCTCAGGGCTGGTGTCAGGTTTCACAGCTCCGTAGGCAAAACTTCAGCCTACCGACCCTGTAGTGTATGTAAAGCCACAGTCAGTAGAGGGAGGGACCTTAACCATCTAGGAACCTCATCCATGTTCCGCCATTTGAAGTGAGTTCATGGCAAGGTGTTGGGAAAATCTGAAACTTATGCTAAAAAAATAACAACAAGCATCATCTACCTCCCTTCTCTCATCTACATCCCGACACCTTCAATCTACACCCACAACACCGTCCTCATCAATATCCTCAGTAGCGATCGGAGTTAGTCCTGCATCCCTCCGCATCGCCTCCCTCCGTGCCATCAGCCCAGACCTTAAATGAATATCATTCCCATTTAATAAATAGACATATTTCCATCCCAAACAGTCCTGACCCTTAATAAGTAGTACTCACATTTAATAAGTAGCCCTTTTTCTCTACAAACTCTGCCCCCTCTCATGTAATTAATAGCCCCCAAATCATCCCAGCACTAATAATTTATAGTCCCACATTAAATAGGTTCCACCATGACAACACTTATATTAAATACCCCCAAGTAAATAGCCCCTACTCACAAATGCATAGTTCCCATCCACCAGTAAATGATTAACTCCTTGCAATGTGGAAAAACATAATACCTAATCTATCATTGTTTTTACCATTAAATAGCAATGTAATGTATAATTGCATACAGTAAGTACTTAAAAAAATATCAGAAACACTCACTAAGGCATTAAACATTGCAGAAATGCAAAACTTGTTTTGTAACATGTAACTGTACTTTGTTTTGAGCAGCATCACCCTACTATTAAATTAATAGCCCAGGCCTTTATCCCAAAACATTATTTGCCCTCCCTCTCTCCTCCCTGACACTTACCTTCTTCCATGTGGATGTCAGCAGGTATGAGTATCCACGCCTGTCTGATCCTGCAGCCCACCATAGTTTATCTTTGTCTTGTCTGGGGGCGGAGCTTATAGGGTGGCAGGGGCAGAGCTTGTCGGCTCGTGGGAGTGCTGCTAAGACTCTAGATGAATGTGAATGTCAGCCTTGCATTGTAAGTACATCTGTAACTAACATAGCTGTGCGGCAGCCAGCAGTTTTAGATATTACTTTTGTTAAGAGCCGCGGCTGCCGCCTGCATGGAGTTCAATGCCCGATCAATGCCTGCTCAATGTCCGATGGCTGTCTCAGTGGCGCACCCACAAGACCCAGAGCCCTAACCAGCTGCCTAAAGCTGCCTAATGGTAGCGCCATTCCTGAAGTATGTCGAACTTGTTGATCAAGTACTTTATTAGCTTCGCAAAGATCCAAGAGTTATTAAAATCTTGAAATCTGATCACTACATTTTGGCGACTGCTTGATCCTAGGTTTAAGAGCTACGTCTTCTCTTTGCTTCCAAATGACCAAGATCTTAATAAATGCAATGAGCTCCTGGTCAGCAAGATGACAGCTCAAGTGTTACGTGACAGGACTGCATCTCCTCCTTCAGTTTCTCAGGCAACTTCTGCTAGGGAAAAAATTAGCATTTCTAAGAGACCCAAGGATGATGCAGATGAGTCAGCAGAACATTTTGACATCTGGGGGTAAATGTATGAACAAGCGGGTTCTTCAACACCCGCGTGTTCAGCGTGTTCGGCGATTAAATTTCAAGCGGCGCTGCATTGTAAAGGAAAACTTCCCTTTACAATGCAGAGCCGTTTGAAATTTAATCGCCAAACACGCTGAACACGCGGGTGTTGAAGAACCCGCATGTTCATACATTTACCCCCTGGTCTGGTCTAAAAGAATTGAACAAAAACCGTGACACCTCTGCCGCAACTCCACCTGATCCTACTATTAGCTATTAGGATTATTTTAATGACAGCATTGAAATAGACACGTCAGACGTACATACATACTGGGAGGAAAAAAAATGCAATTTGGAGGCCCATGTACAAACTCGCTTTGCAATGCCTAAGCTGCCCTCCCTCCAGTGTGTACTCAGGAAGAGTTTTCAGCAAGGCCGGGAACCTTGTCAGTGATCAGCGTAGGAGGCTACTTCCTAAAAACGAAGAAAAGATGATGTTCATCAAAATGAGCTATAATTTCTATGAGGAAGGCCTTTACTGGCAATTACATCAAAGTACATATACTTCTGTAATGGTGGATTCCAGCAGAGATGAATTCATATTGTGTGAGGATGATGTACACATTGATGAGGGTGAGGATGATGATAACAACAACATCTTGCCACTGTAGAGTTCATTGACAGCACTGTTGGACTTAAGGCAGCTAAGCTATTATTAGCTTGTTTTGTGGGGACCCAAAAAAACCAAGCACTTCAGCCACAAAAGTGGCACTGCTTTTCGCTGGAGCGCTTGGTTTGTTAAACTGTACCTGCTACCCCTAATGCTTCTGTGTGAGTTTGTTAAACCTTTTTAACATATGGGTGGGTGGGAGGTCCCAAGGACAATTCGATCTTGCACCACTTTTCTTTTCTGCCACTGCTGTGTGACAATGTTTCCTAGATGTGCTAGGAACTGTCGTGTGTTTGAGTCATTGCCCTGTCGATTTGTAACCAGGCAGCTCGCTGCAGTCTTTGGCCGAAAGTGGATGAAAACAATTTTGTGACCTGTGAGATGTTCAAAATTGACTGGCGATGACTGTAAATTCGTGTTACTGAGGTTAATACTAATGTAGGGACAAGAAAATAGCAAAATTATGTGATTTCAACATATTTTAGAAATTTTTAAGAAAAATACAGATCCAAAACCAAAACCAAAACCCGGGGGTCAGTGAGCATTTACATATGCATCTCTCTCTCTCTCTCTCTCTACATATATATATATATATATATATATATATATATATATATATATATATATATATATATAAAATCTATGTATCACACTTAGCCACATGTCCAGCAGGGGGCAGCAGTAGTATACTCAGTTTTCCTGAGCTACATAGTCCTTCTATTAAATCATTGTCCCTCCCATATGCTCCAAATTTCTCATCAGGTTCCCATTTCCCCCCTTGGAACTCAGAGTGGGGCATTTATAAAAACTGGTGCACAGAAAAGGTGCTGTAAACATTGCAATTATTTTCTGCCGACCAAGCAGCAAGATTTCTAGTAAAGATTAGAGGAGGAACGAAACAACTGAATAAAACGAGGGTCGCACAGAAGGGCCTCTAGGACAGGGAGTCTTTACCAACTGACCCATCCTATGAGAAATAAATGGTGGTCTGATTGGTGATATAATGATACAGAAGTGAAATTCTCTTCTGCAAAATGCTCAGATTATATTACAGACAACATTGCTGGTGAAAGATAAATCATTCATTCAAATTCATTAATCATTAAAACACACAAGTCTGTAAAATAATCGGACTTTATCCCTAATAGTAAAAAAAATGTAGAAACATATTTCTCTGAACAATATTATAACCATCAGTTCATGAACTAATAGTTCTGTGTCTCAGACAAAAAATAAAACATTTAAAAAATTACATACGTAGATTATTATTTATTATTATTACTTTTTATTTATAGGGCGCCACTAGGTGTCCGTAGCGCCGTACAGGGACAAACGAAATTACAATACGAGGTGAGACAGCACAGTACAGTAAACAATAATCACAGTAACTCAGTGAGCTCAAAGCACAGCTAGAGGGGCGGAGGAGGGGAGAGGGGAAGGTTCGCCAACGACGGTGTCTAAGAGGGAAGGCACGGATGACAGGGAGACCCCCAAGGGGAGAGGAGGGAGCGAGAGGGGACGCGGGAAAGAGGGTCCTCAAGGAGGAGGGCTAAGTAGCTGGAGAGCAGAGTTAACAGTGGTGAAGACAGGAGGAGAGAATACCCTGCTCAAAGGAGCGTACAATCTAAGGGGTGGGGTAGACAGACAGAGAGACACGGGTAGATGAGTTCATCGGAACTGACCAACTGTCCCATATTCATTTTGGATGAACTTTTTTACATTTATATATTTATAGTTTTTACTCTTTAATTTCTCAGATATTTTGTTATTTATTGGAGATGCCGAACTATTCTGGTAATTTTTGTTGTGTTACAATTTTAAAATACAAGGATACATCTTAATAATTGTAGTTATTTTATGATTTAATAAATGTGAATGAATTATTTACGGTTACCGGTGTTTATCTCCTGATTTAATCTGAGCACCAGCGACAGTTATTTGTTGTGTAAAGCTGAATATATCATTCCAGGTGTTTTATTCCTTCTTATTATATCCTGTGCTGTTTTCTAGATGTCCATTAGGGTTTGGTGGCTTCAACTGTGATGAATGTAAGTACTGATCTATGTCGATAGCCTGTATAATAATGTAATCACTGAATCCCATGGTTAGGGGGTGGCTGAGCCCCCCAGGCTGGTCCCTTAGTGGACATCTATGGACTGAGTCAATGCATTTGTTTTTCTTTAAATAGTTCCTAAAAGTCTGCAGAGCTGAGTCTTGCGCCCTGGACTACACTTTGCAGCCCTCCCCGTCCATGATCCTACTCTCCGCCTATCTATGTCCTGATAATCTTATTATATATAAAACAGAGAGGATGTACGTCTGATGGTGTTTAATCTGGAATACCTGGAAAGTTGTCCTACTCACACTAGGCTTTATCTTTGGAGGGCAGGGGGGGGGGGGGGGGCGGGGCATCCTGCACCCCTACAGGAAAGCAGAGTGAATTTACCACCTGCAGTCGGACTTACACCCAACTGTAAATCTGATCCTGTGAGTGAATACATTCTACATCAGTATCCCGTCACACGTCTCTGTCCTTCATTAGTTTTATTGAGAAATAAAGGTGATTGACGTTAGAAGCACTGACTCATCGGAATATTTCCTGGTACAATGTATTACAGATGATATTTGTATGTGGATGTTTCTTACTTGTATCATTTACGGGATATAATCCAATCAGCTGTTTAGTTCATTTCTATTGAAGCCTTTATTCATAGAAACATACAATTTGATTGCAGATAAGAACCGCTTGACCCATTTATTAAACTATGATAATCTCAAACCCTATTTGGTTCTTTAATCCTTATGTCTATCCCAAGCATGTTTACATTGCTCTACTGTATTATCCACTACCACCTCTGATGGGAGGCTATTCCACTTATCCACTACCCTTTCTGTGATGTAATTTTTCCTCACATTTCGTCTGAACCTCCTTCCCCCCAGTGTCAGTACATGTCCTCGTGTTCTAACACTTCTCTTCCTTTGTAGAATGTTTCCCTCCTGCACCTTGTTATAACCCTTGATATATATGAAAGTTTCTATCATGTCCCCCTTTCTCATCTCTGCTGCAAAATATACATATTACGTTCTTTTAGTCTTTCCAGGTAAGTTTTGTGCTGTAGACCATGCACCATTTTAGTTGCCCTTCTTTGTACAGTATAATGTATTTATATCCGTCTGGAGATACGGCCTCCAGAACTGAACACAGTATCTAGATGAGGCCGTACCAATGACCTATACAGTGGTATTATTACTTCTTTCTGCTACTGATTCCTCTCCCTATGTAACCAAGTATCTCACTTGCCTTCCTCATTGCTCTGTTACATTACTTACCTGCCTTTATGTCACCTGCAACAGTGACTCCTAGATCCTTTTCCTCCTCAGTAGTTTCCATTATAGTACCATTATTAATATATTTAGGGTTTCTGTGGATGATTTTGCATTTTTGGCATTAAACTGTAGTTGCCACTCTCTTGACCATTCCTCTAGTCTACCTAGATCAGTGTGTGAAATCAGTGTTTCATGTTTATGCCTTGGTATAAAGGATTAGAGCAGGAATGTACATACAAAGGTTGTTTCATTTTGTCATAGGTGTAGGTGGTAATTCCATGGTTAATCAGTTACACACCGATTGGTCTAAGTTTGCACATGGGCTAGAGGACAGAGAGCATGTTTTTTAATGATGTGCTGTACTATCTGTGTTGGTTTGTTGGAGAGACTGACGTGGTTGGATCCCCCCAACAGCGCGATGACAACAAATAATGTTACTTTGATAGATTCCCTGACTATGAAGTCTTGTTCTAATACGTTGGTGTGATCCTGAGATTCATGCCACGTGGGATTCTGAAAGCCTGTCTGTGCCTCTCGCTGGTGGGGGCTGGTAGGGTGTGAATAAAGTTTTCCATCAATGGTTGGGGCTTTATCCGGAGTGGTGACTCCAACCTGTCCCTTCGAGAGATGTGAAAACCCTTCCTCAGTAAAAAGTTTGGTGGTGGGGGTGGAATTGTGTCCACATTTGGAGGGCACTAAGTTGTTGCCATCTTTGGTGTTTCTGAGGTATGTTGGAATAATTCCGGTGACGAGGGCAACTAATCAACCAGATGTTCGGTGCCTATCTTTTGATTTGGAGCCACAAATATTTAATTTAAAAAATGTAATTAAAAATCTGTGGGGTGGCAGGCATGCAGTATGATAATTGTTTTACAGGATGGGTTTACTTCTGACACCCTGTCAGGGGCCACTGGTCATTCTGCCACCAGACACTCACCAACTGCGAATGCCAATTGCACAATAGTTGTAGGAGGAATTAGCTGCCACCACCAGCACCTGGAACTGCTTACATCTAGGTAACTGGTATAGCTGCTGCAGCACCTCTTTCCTTCTGAACGCTTACTATGGATCAGAAGTTCTGGGTAGCACAAGTCAGTTTTACTGTGGTTCCTCAGCTGAGGATTTCCTGATATCTCCAATGTCTGCTGCCCTCCTGCCCCCTGTTAGAGAGTCACTCGGGTCATTGGAGATGGAGATACAAAGGAGTAACAGTTACTTCAGACATTCTACAGTGAGGACGGCTTGTGTCTGACCTTGTCCTAGGTTGTAAATGTAGAAATGTAGGGTACATAGTCATGGAGGGTTAGTAACTGCTGTTTAGGGTGGTTCTCAGCACGTTCCCTAGTCCTCAAGATGTTGTGTCATTGTTCTTTGGGGTGATCTTCTATAAGTTAGACACGTAAAGAATGAGAACAATAATACAAGTCAGCATTTTCCTTTTTCTGATGTGGTGACGGAGTTCCAGCACGTGGGGTGAATTAGGGTGTATTATGATTTATTGGGGTGTTGTTAGTAACTTGTGGTGTCTCCTAGCGTTCCTGCTGGCTGTGATTGTGGAATCGTGTCTGGGCCTGGTCCTCCTGGCCTCATTCATCACTCTGCTTGTCTATTATTTCCGGTGAGTCTCACTCCCCTTCTCGCAGGAATGAGGAGTATTTAACGTACATGATGCTGACAAAATGGAGAAGTCACGTGTGGGCATTATCTTGGTTATTATTACTCCATATTTACTATTCTTTGTTTATAAAGTGTCACCTGCTGTAATGCAGTCAGTGGTCAGAGAGATGCTCAGATTTGTGACCATTTCTATTTATAAACTTTAGACTAAACATTTGCGTTAATTTTGAGCAAGGTAAAGATGTTGAAGCTTAAATGGCCGCGGCGTCTGGTGTGTTACAGGCAGACGGTAAACTTGAACACCGTAATGTAACGTTACATTTACTATAACAAGAAGCCATTTTCGCTGGAATAGTCAGTGGGTTATAGTATATTGTAATGACTTTAGTTGTGACTGTGAGCTGCAAACTTAAAATCCGAACTACGAACCCAATTAGAACTTGACCAAACATCACGATCTGACTGTGAAGAACTCCTCGAAGTGGCCAAATTCAGCTGAATTTCAAAGTGGTTCATATAATCTGAGCATCTCAAGTGGTAAACCCACCGTCATCCTGTGTAGAGGAATAAGGAAGACGGACGGACACACAGTGTGGTTTATGGTTCCAGTGATTCTGCCGGCCAATCAGGTGGAGGGTTCGATCCGCACTGAGGATAACCGTATCTGACTGCACAATTTATGTGAATTTGCCCCTACATTGGGCTGATATAAATAGACAATATCTCTTGTGGACTGAGGGCCTCATTAAGATTTAGGAATAAACTCCCCCATGTCACACTGTATGGGGGGGGGGAATGTGAAATGTGCGGACAGGGTTAGAGTGGGGAGGGGACGTGTCCTTGCTCAGCTCTACACGGGAGGCCCCCGGTGTGTGCTACATGCCGGATCTTCCCTCCTGCTATAATATTTGCCCACTTGTATCTCATCATGGTTTGCCCAGGTGCAGACTTGTACCCTTTAGCTGATTTGCTCCTACCCCTAGCTGAGGCCTCAACATTCCTTCTGCCTCTCTGCACTTTGCACAGTGCGGTTAATGATCCCTGGCGCTCCCACAGGTTCCTTGCACAATATCACACAATCCGCTGGTAACCTGGCGTCAGGGTGTGAATGACCCAAAGTAAAGGTGCGAGTTTAGGGTGAATAAACCTTTGTCCCATGGCCTGGCTGCCACACTCCCCCAGGTCACAGATCATTGTCCAGTATCCGTGATTACAGCATCCAGCATCTGATTCTGTGTCACGCTGAGGAGACGCTTTAATATCAGACATTAACCATGAGAGAGATCAGTATTGTGTGTATTATAATCTTATGTCTGATAAGAATGAAACACAAATTTCCTGGTTCTCTTATTAGTATAAAAATACACATAGAGATTCTAACAGCTGTCAGTAATGTAACACACGTAATAAGTGTCAGTAACAGCAGGAAGTCAGTAAGGAACATGGAGTCAGGGGCTGGGGGCTGAGTCACCCTGAGATTTTGGGCCTGATTCATGTTTGGACGTAACCTGCACGTAAGTTGTGTTCTAAAAAAGAGCCCTAAACTTGCACTTAGTTCCGACCGCGTTCAGATTGGAGCGGATCACACGACGCGCCTCCACGTGAATCTGAGTAAACGGTACCTGCCGTAGACACAGCACAGACTGCTGCACACACAGGGTCTGGTCACTAAAAGAGCAAAGATTTTATACTATCAAATAAATGAACAACTCTTAACAGTATAATCATCAATAAAAATATAAATTTTAAATAAAACATTTTTGTTTTACATTAAATGCACAAATCAAGATGTTTTTAATGTGTACTATACATACAAGGACCTGAGTCATCGTTCCCTGGGCAAACCATGTTACAACGCAAGGGGTGCTAATTAGTTTATTATTTTGCACATAAGATAAATACTGTCTGTTTTTTCATGTAGCACACAAATACTTGATCGCTTTATTTTTCCACTGAAATTTAAGGTTGATCTAGGACATGTCCTACCCCAACTATACATCTGTCCCCACATTTTACATTTACCTCCCCCTCCAATGCAACATGGTTTTAAGTTACTCTTTCTTTTTGCTTCACTTTCCTTAATGACTCCGGCACAGAGTGTTTTTATCTTCCTTGCACACTCATGTTCTGTGCTCGCTGGTGATACACATACGTGTAGTTTATAATACACAGACTTACACCTGCCCTGTTGCTGGGGCCAGTGACATGGGTGAATCTAAGCGTACATACGAGATACATATGATTACTGCCTACATCAGTCCACCCCGCCCGTCTCACGGCGTAGGCAGCAGTAAGCGCCATTTACGCTCATTGGCGTATGGTCCAAGTATGAGCAGAGCGAAGTCGCGCAAAGTACAGCGCAGAGAGAGACTTACATCCGCGGATGAATCAGACCCTTTATCGCTACAGACCCTGATACTTCCCAGGTGCTGAGGGACCCTAATGATTCCATTCAGGATATTTAGTGTGGGTGGTAAATTCTGAGATTTATCTCTTTGAAATCTCAATAGTTATTTCTGCTACAAATCCCGCTGCTTCCTTCTGTGCATTACGGGGTTAATACCTGAACCCCACCTGTGACATCTCATCCCCCTCAGTCTCCCGGCTCCCTCCAGCCCCATCCCCGGAACTGTCCATTATAACACTTATTATACCATTATAATTACTATGATTCCTATTCCGTGTCTTTGTCTCCCAGCAAGAAGAAGGAGAAGCCTCAGCCAAGATTCATGGACAGCATCGTCCTAGGCGTCCCCCCAGACCAGCACGTTCTCCGGCTGCCGAGGGCTCAGTTCTCATGGAGGAGAGAGTGGGAATGGAACGATCCACCTGGAAAGACCCCAACAGACGTCCAGCAAGAGCGGACAGCACCGGTGAGAGGCTGCTATATATATATATATATACACATGTCATATACAGGGGAGCGCTGGCAAGTATTAGCCCAGGGGAAAGACTTCACATTTTAATGGTAAAAATATGCAGGTGGCCCAGTGACCCAGTCCAAGGTAGCCCACTGTGGGACCGGCCCGGGGAGCAGACACCCCTCTCCCCCCAGCCCAATGTCATGTAATAGAAGCCCCCCCCCAAATCCGTTGTTTACCCTGTTAAAAATCCAATGGGATTCTCTTTCCTGACGCCGTCCAAATGGAAATGAAACATAACTGATACTAATTGTCGCCTGCAGTGTGGTATAATATGGGCACAAGGCTGATTAATTATTATCAGTGGGAGGAGTCAATCCACAATCAGCCAATCAGAGGCGGCTCGATGGTGTTACTGATCATCATTGCGTATCGCCACTGCGATCGGTGTATCCAGGGGGTGCGTCTGATTGTGTCACGTGACCGCGCTCTTACTGTGCTCAAGTGATGATTTCACACCCCCAACTCCGGATCTACGGGGACACAAACATCTATATACAGACCCTGCGCATGGCTGATATGTGTATATTACGCCAAAACGTGGGCGTGCGTCCAGGGCGAGATGCGGCCTTTAGATGCCCCAATAACCTGACTCTAATTTATGCCATTTTATTCTTATTGCCAGGATGATGCTGTGGAAGCTCCAGGGATACAAATGAAAACGTTTGGAGAATTCGCAAGATCTCCGGCTGCAAATCCCTACGGCGGGAGTCATAATCTGGCTTTTATCAGTGATAATTAAGGGACGCTGGACGCACACGACCTCTTCTCTGAGCCTCAGCGGGCACCAGACACATCTGATAAACACATTAATGGGGACAACCTAGACGCCCTCTATGATTCAGACGCCCATTTCAGGGTGAGATGAGGAGGGCGGATCTGGGGCAGGAGAAGACGAAGCTGTTCATCTCTCCTTTACACGTTATTCACATTTATCCCGTGTTCATGTACTACTAATCTCTGTGTGTATGACCCGTACACACGGAGCAGACTATGTTGTAACAATTCCTCGGACTAAAGGACACGGGTGCTGTACGCAGCCCAAAAATAACTTCTACCCAATTGTACACAAGCACCAATAAGGTCCAGCTACAATCATCCAGCTCTCCCTAATGCTGGGGCCTTTCCATTAATAAACTGAGGAGAGAAAGCAGATCTGTCTGCTGTACCTATGTACACAATCAGCAGACCCCACCCCCATGTGCTGCATGTACACAATCAGCAGACCCCGCCCCCATGTGATGTCTGTACACAATCAGCAGACCCCGCCCCCATGTGCTGCATGTACACAATCAGCAGACCCCGCCCCCATGTGCTGCATGTACACAATCAGCAGACCCCGCCCCCATGTGATGTCTGTACACAATCAGCAGACTCCGCCCCCATGTGATGTCTGTACACAATCAGCAGACCCCGCCCCCATGTGATGGCTGTACACAATCAGCAGACCCCGTCCCCATGTGCTGCATGTACACAATCAGCAAACTCCGCCCCCATGTGCTGCATGTACACAATCAGCAGACCCCGTCCCCATGTGCTGCATGTACACAATCAGCAGACCCCGCCCCCATGTGATGTCTGTACACAATCAGCAGACCCCGCCCCCATGTGCTGCATGTACACAATCAGCAGACCCCGCCCCCATGGGATGTCTGTACACAATCAGCAGACTCCGCCCCCATGTGATGTCTGTACACAATCAGCAGACCCCGCCCCCATGTGATGTCTGTACACAATCAGCAGACCCCGCCCCCATATGACGTACGACTGTGAAAGTGATCTTACATTAGTAGTTACCTCAGATCTTTGCATGAAATGGATATTGATATTAATAATAATAATAATAATAATAATAATAATAATAAAGACTTAGGAACGCTATGTATTTTGTCCCTCACTACTTACTCCTCCTATAAAGCAGAATAATGTGTTGTACTGTAATAAAGTATAATTATTTACATCATACTTCCTTACTGGAAGCATCTGACCAATGATTCAGTACAGAAATGTGTCACATCCATAATATATACATAGGGTACAGAGGCTGCGCTGGGTTTAGTCTGAAGTTGATGGAGGCCGCCATCTTGGTTCTCTTCAGTAATCGGCACGGACCCCCCCCCATCACATACACGGACCCCCCCACAACATATACATGGACCCCCTACATCATATACACGGACCTCCCCCCACATCACATACACAGACCCCCCCACAACATATACATAGACCCCCCACATCATATACATGACCCCCCCACATCATATACACAGACCCCCCACACATCATATACATGGATCCCCCTCATACATCATACACAGGGACCCCCCACATCATATACATGACCCCCCCACATCATATACACGGATCCCCCTCATACATCATACACAGGGACCCCCACACAGACATAATATACACTGACCATCCCTCACATAATATCCATACAGGGGTGTAGGAACCAGGGGGGCAAAGGGGGCAGTTGCCCCCTGATGATTTCTGTTAGGTGGGCAAAGACTGTGTTTTGCCCCCATGAATTTCTACACAAAAGCCTTCATGCTGCTTTCTGAAGTCATAGTATCTGTTCTAAACTTGTGAAACTTTTTTAGATGTTATATTGTCTTAGTATAACCACCAAAAGTTCTGTAATATAGATGGTCTTAGTATAGATTTAATACAGATCGATTGATTTGTTTATTTATTTAAAAAACTGTTCCGTTCATAAACATATAATAAATAACCTGTATTAATGATGAACAACGATTCACTTTACTTTTACCCTGAATTTTGTGCGGTGCGTCCAGTGACAATCATGAGATATAGCACAGACCATAACCAGTGAGGCAGTGACCAGAGATTTATACCCCCAATCAAATGAGATTATGTGGTCAACGAAATCTGAATAAAAACTAGGTACTATGAAAAATGTAATTTTTTAAGATGAACAATAAAATGTATCTATCGTTCTAACAGCTTCTGTACTAATTATTTAATAATGTATAAATACATTTTTGGACAACCCCTGAAACACTGACAAAAATGAACATAGGATTGTGAGTCTTTGTATCTCTACAGTGACTGTCGTAAAACGAGATACCAAACGCAAGAAAACGGGGCTCCAAGCCCTATAGCAGTCCTTGGCTTTTTGCCCCCCCATGAAAATGTTTATTCCTACGCCCCTGTATCCATGTCCAGGCTGATAGGGAGATAAGACGTGGCGTGAACGGAGGTCAATTGTTGATTATTCAACATTATTTGATCTGTTTGAATAATGATTAATCAGTGTGACAAACGCAGCATTGTTCCCAGGTCTGTCTGAGGATCCAGGCGGCTGCTGTGTACATTAATATATAAACTGAGACCTTCTGTCCGTGCAGTCAGGGGTGATAGAACATATTATATATATATATATATATATATACAGTGCTTTTTTTGTAAAAAAAAAGGTGGTGGAACTCACATCTTGTTAATATTTTAGGGAAAAAAAATATATATATTAATGTCTAAACATACCTTTAATGTATTGTATTTCAGGCAAATGTTCATAGTAAATTCCATAGTAAATTCCAAATTCCCCGTTACTAACGGGGGACATAAAAATGATTAGGGGCACTGGCACAGGATGAACACTAACGGCGTTAGTGTTCATCCTGTGCCAGTGCCCCTAATAATTTTTATGTCCCCCGTTAGTGTTCATCCTGTGCCAGTGCCCCTAATAATTTTTATGTCCCCCGTTAGTGTTCATCCTGTGCCAGTGCCCCTAATCATTTTTATGTCCCCCGTTAGTGGTTATCCTGTGCCAGTGCCCCTAATAATTTTTATGTCCCCCTTCAGTGTTAATCCTGTGCCAGTGCCCCTACTAAATTTTTGGTCCCCCTTGAGTTTTTATGCTGTGCCCCACTAATTTTTATACCCCCCCCCCTTCCCCCCACCCTCATGCTGGCCTTTTTAATTATTTCTTTCACCATTTATTTTATTGTCCACTTTCTTTTAAACGGCGCCCCATTTTTCCTTTAACTTACCTCTATTGCATCCTTTCTCCTCTTCACTTCTTTTCACTTTTCTTTTCTGGCGTGGCACTCCTCTTCTTAGGTTGAATATGCTCCTCAGCTCACACCTCCGTGAATGAAAGGCGGGCGCGACATGCATGATGACGTCGCGCCCGACAGTCATAGCAAATAGAGAAGGGAGGAGGGCGCAGCCGCGCCGGAGAGATGTAATTTTTTTTTTTTTTATTGTTAAAGACCGGCTGAGAAGCCGCCGCTAATCAAAAAAAAAAAGGTCCCGGAACGCCGTTCCCAGCGTTCTATGGGAAAAAAAGCACTGTATATATATATAAAACATATTGCACATTGGTACCAAGGCTCATATTGCTGACTCCTGGCAGAACATTTAGTATACAAAGTATCAATGTTCTATGAGGTTCAGTAATAAGTTAGAAACTGAAATCTTTTTTTGTCTCATTTACATCTTTCTTTGCTAGCAAAACAACAATGGCCTGATTCATTAAGGAGCGGAACTGGCGATGTTATGTGTATAATACGTCCAGAACCGGACTATAACCACCGAACGCAACAGCAGCCTTTTCACCATTGAGCGCAAAGGACACTTAGGACAGCAGATGATTTCAGGGAAGGAATGGGGAGGAGAAGGGACGGATGTATGTAGTCAATGTACAGTACAGGTTTCCCCGTCAGATACGTGTGATTCAAGCTCCAGCACACACAGAAGTACTCTGTGTGTCACACGTAAGGTTTGCACCAGGTTGGGGTCATGTCTAACTCACGGATGATAGTGATGATCAGACCCTCACCATCTGATGGGAGAATGCATTGTTCACCTGTACACTCTCGTCTCGTTACCAATATATAAGATCCTCGGTGGACGTACAATTTCCTCAACCTGTTGCTGTTGCGATTTGACCTTAGAGCATTATTATTATATTCTTATTAGAGGTATTATCTGATATTTTACAAGCACTACATACTTGTGCGAATGTTAGAATTATCTCTTATTTTCAAATAATTTTCTGACGCACATTACTAATGCTTGTCTATTTATAAATGTTATGTGCCTGTTGTCTAGTTCATACCCATCGGCATACATTTGCATTGCATATTTTGTTAATTTAAAAAGTTTGTCATCTACTATGTAATCCTATGTAGTACCATATTGTAATTTTGTTTCCTTTTTTTGAATTTAATACAATTGTTATATTTATTACATTTTATGCTTTCATTGTTATATGTTTAGATTATTTTACGGAAAACTCCGGATGAGCCTTTGTAGATCCTTCTATACGTAGGTATGTTTATAATGTTTAATGTACAAGGAAGTTGCAAAATCTGCGCGGCATTAGGAGATTTCTTTTACTTTCTTTATCCATCTTTATCACATATAGCCAATCATGGGCATGGTGCATGTCCAGAATCCAGAGGAAAACAGGAGTTGTCTGCGCCGAAACCAGCAACTGGTTCAACGACGCAAGTACAGGGTGTGTGTCAGCCTCTTTGGGTTGTCTGATGCTGAGGTGGACTGTCACTGTCGGCTACCACCTCTTGTCATCCTGGACACCTTGTGAATTGAGCAGAGTGACTTAGAGTCTTTGTACAACATCCCGACAACAAGACCAAATTCTTGGCAGTATTGCACTTCTGTGCATCTGGATCTTTCCAGAACACAGTGGGTGTGGTGGCAGGGATGTCACAAGCCGCCTTCAGTCATGTGCTGAAAGTTGTGTTAAGGGCCGTCCTGTTATGCATCTGGCAATTCATCCAACTTTGGCAGTGTACCACGATGGCCAGATTCCGCTGCCTTGACCAGTCTGATGGAGCTCTTAAATATGTACCAGATATTATGTGCGACATAACTGCTTTGTGTGTGGTATTCCATAACATTGCTATCAGTATTGGGGCTCCATGGGTGAAAAAGGCAGAGATTGCTGACCTGCAGGTGGATGACGTTGATCCTAGGTCTTCAGATTCCCAAAACTATTCTGGATATAAAGAATATATGATTTCATCTTACTTTCCATGTAAGTACCTTTTGATCTTTACTTTATAATGCTTAAAGTAATGGGCAAAAAAACAAGGATAACATTTTTTTTTTAATTGTGTAATATGTGAAAACAGAAAACAAGTGACAAACCAAGCCACACATGGAAATCTACATAAAAATAGAAACTATTTTGATTTTCGGCTGTGCTTGCCCCCTTGGACCAACATTATTTGTGGTGGGCCTCTTTGCTTCACTCCGCATTAGCCGTGATGTGGATTGCACTGGTGGTGGAGAAGCAGGAGCTGCAACAGAGAGTAGAGCGGCAGGAGATGGTGGTGGTGCAGCAGAGGGTGGAGGAGCAGTAGAGGGTGAAGGGGCAGTAGATGGTGGTGGGGTGGCAGATGGAGGAGGGGAAGCAGAGGGTGGTGGGGCAGCATAGGGTGGAGGGAAAGCAGAGTGTGATGGGGCAGCAGAGGGTGGAGGGGCAGGAGATGGCGGTTGGGCGGCAGAGGGACGAGGGGCTGGAGATGGCAGTGAATCTATGGGGTAAACTTCGGGAGGATACTGAGGGTAAATTTCAGGCATAGGACCTAAGGAGAGAAATTTGGCATAGGTTCAGGAGGGTAAATCTCTAAGTGATCTTCTCGGAAAACACTCTGCAATCTTGAAGACCATGGCCAGGCTCTTCAATAGGCTGGCTAGGCTGCAGTATTAGCGCAAAAGATTTTATTTGCATTCAAATTGGCAAGTACTAAAAATTGAATAGTATATTTTTGGTGGAAAAAAAACCTATTGTTGTTGGGTGCAGTTATATTTCTTTAAACAAGTCATTAGTTTTTGCAATTCTTTAGGCATGTATTGTGACCTGCAATTTATCTCTGAGGATAGTGGGGTGGTTGGGGGGTACTATATCTAGAATCAATCCGACCCATGCCCAACTGATCGTTGATGCAGGCCAATGCCATGAGATTGTCCTTCAGGCGACGAAGGTTCTGCCACCTGTGGAAAATCTTCAAAGATAGGAATGGTGCAAAGTGTACTATGCAAAATATTTTAAAAAGACTTGTGCAGAAATACCTATAGATGGAAATGTATTGGGCCTAAAGGTCACATACTAATAACAGAAACCTACCCAGCGCTAATACTTATTTTGATGACTTACCTTGGACAATGGTTTTATGTGTTGTCAGACTTACAAAGAACTGTACTAGGTATGCAGAGCACAATGTAATCATTTTGATAAAAAATAAAAAGCTGACCGTATTTTGACCTCAGTCACTGATCTTCTAGTTGGAGCCACGGCATTGACCTGCACAGTGATCTCCTCCCAAATCCGGTGAAGGGTTGCCAGCTCCGGGTGCATCCTCTCCACCACCAGCTCTACCAGCACCTCCACCTTTCTTGCTGAAAAATCAGACTGCCTCCGCTTAGAGGCAGAAGAACCAAAGCCTTGGTTTTGGGCCCGGGTGCTGTGGCTCGGCCATCATTCTATACAGGGGAAAAAGGCAGTAATTAATAAAAAGCATTTCACTGTCCCACATATGTTCTTGTACTCACCAATAGAACAGAATGGAGGACACAGAAATAACTGATTTGTTAGTCAGCAGAAGCTGTAGGTTGTGATCACAAAGTGACGGGGCTGAATGACTCCCTCTTCAGCTGTTATACAGGGTATTCAGGTGCGTCCGCCTGTGATTGTCTGTGTGTGAATGACTAGGTGTTGTCACACCCCTATTTGCCTGTGTACGACTGATTATTGAGATTAATTGACAGACAAATGTCAGCCATTTTGGATATGGTATAGAAGTGATCCGCGATGTTTCTATGCCCACACAAGTCCCGAGAGCCCTAGTACACCTGTAGAGCATAGTACACCCGAAGAGTATAGTACACCGTTAGAGCATAGTACATCCGTAGAGTATAGTACACCTGTAGAGTATAGTACACCCAAAGAGCATAGTACACCCGAAGAGCATAATACACGTGTAGAGGATAGTACACCCGAAGAGCATAGTACACCTGTAGAGTATAGTACACCCGAAGAGCATAGTGCACTCGTAGAGTATAGTACACCCGAAGAGCATAGTACACCCGAAGAGTATAGTACACCCGAAGAGCATAATACACGTGTAGAGGATAGTACACCCGAAGAGCATAGTACACTCGTAGAGTATAGTACACCCTTAGAGCATAGTACACCCGTAGAGTATAGTACACCCGAAGAGCATAGTGCACTCGTAGAGTATAGTACACCCGAAGAGCATAGTACACCCGAAGAGCATAGTACACCCGAAGAGCATAATACACGTGTAGAGGATAGTACACCCGAAGAGCATAGTACACTCGTAGAGTATAGTACACCCGAAGAGCATAGTACACCCGAAGAGCATAATACACGTGTAGAGGATAGTACACCCGAAGAGCATTGTACACCTGTAGAGTATAGTACACCCGAAGAGCATAGTACACCCGTAGAGCATAGTACACCCGTAGAGTATAGTACACCCGTAGAGATAAGGTATGTGTTCAACATGTCATAAGACTGTGATTGTAAAATGTTTTATTCTTTATTTTTCCAGTTGGCAAAAAAATCCCACCTGATACACAAGTCAAGTACCAAAAAAATGTTTAAAAAAATGTAAAACTTTTGAAAAAATATTATGCATCTGATTAACTTTAGTGTTATTTAGTGATCTAAAAAACTGTTCTTATATTGTGTGTGTTTTATTTTTGTAAAGCAAATGTGTACTAATAATACAAAAAGCATTACACCCCACATTTAATACAGAGTAACAAAATTGCATTATTAGCCCCTACAATGTAAAAATAACCTCCATAAATCCCACATATAATAAAGATATAAAAAGCATAAATACTGCATCATACAAAGGGTTAATTAGCATGGTTAGTAGTAGAGATGGTCACTGACCCCCGTGTTTTGGTTTTGGATTCGGTTTTGGATCTGGATTACCGTCATGTTTTGGTTTTGGTTTTGCAAAACTGCCATTGCGTGTTTTGGTTTTGGTTTTGGTTTTGTTTTGCTATTTTTTTGGAAAATCCATGTTTTTGGGCCTAAATTAACCCAATTTAGTGCTCCAACCGTTTTAGAGACAAGTAATCTAATTGTTGAGGTAATAAATCATCCAAAAAAACAGTTTAATTCTTCGTTGGTAGGCCTATTCTACACACAAAACAGATTGTCTTCCTCTCCATCTATGCATATTGGCAATGCAGCCATCGTCTTTGAATGTATATTACACCCTGCACTTATAGTTAAATATGTAAAGAAATGGAAAAAGCCAGTTTGGTTTCTGTCTCTCAAGGCCCCCCTCCACTTGTATAAAATACCAAAACATTCAGCCATTATAGACTGTACAATATTAATTGACATGGAGAAAGCCAGTTTGGTTTCTGTCTCTCTAGGCCCCCTCCACTTGTATAAAATACAAAAAAATCCAGCCGTTATAGACTGTACAATATTAATTGACATGGAGAAAGCCAGTTTGGTTTCTGTCTCTCTAGGCCCCCCTCCACTTGTATAAAATACTAATAAATTCAGCCGTTATATACTGTACAATATTAATTGACATGGAGAAAGACAGTTTGGGGTCACTCTGTCTCTCTAGGCCCCCCTCCACTTGTATAAAATACTAATAAATTCAGCCGTTATATACTGTACAATATAAATTGAAATCGACAAAGGCAGTTTGGTATCTGTCTGCATCAGATCCTCTCTCCACTAGGAGTAAAATAGAAAACTATTCAGCCGTTATATAATCTAGAATATAAATAGAAATTGAGAAAGGCAATTTGGTATCTGTCTGCATCATAATCATCAACATCATCATTAGCGCCCTCGTCGCCTACACAAATCTCCCCCTCATCCTCTTCTAATTCCAAAGTGGCATCCTCAATTTGGGTATCACCGGCTACACTCGGGCTATTAAGGCACACATCAGCAGAATGCTCACGATTAGACATCCCACTGTTGGATGGACTCTCCACAGGGATTGTTGTCATTTGTGAATCAGAGCAAATATTCTCCTGTAATGCCTCACTGTTATCTTGCAGCTCGGCTTTGACGCGTAACAGTAGTTGTGCACCAATTGTAGGCTGGGTAACTTTTTGGGATCTGCCACTAATAGCCAAAGGTGAAGGCCTCATTCTCTCTTTGCCACTGCGTGTGTGGAATGGCATGCTTGCAATTTTTTTTTTATCGTCACTTAACTTTTGCTCAGTTACACTTCTTTTTCGCTTCAATACAGTAAATTTTTTTTTGTTTTTTGTTTTTTGCACTAATTTGAAAACACTCTGTTGTTTGACATCGCCTTGGCCAGATGACGTACTGGGAACACTAACATCAGGACTGGTGACAGAACCTGGTTGCTCATTCAGATCATATGTGGACTGCTTTGAATCCATTCTGAGCGCAAACCACTGGGGAGTGCTAAAAATTATTTAGTAGATACTGCTGACAGATATGACTTTTGACAGCCAGAAATATTAATGCACAATTAGGGAGGACACCCTAAAAGCACTGAGGAGTGCTAAAAATTATTTAGTAGATACTGCTGACAGATATGACTTTTGACAGCCAGAAATATTAATGCACAATTAGGGAGGACACCCCAAAAGCACTGAGTGCTTAAAATTATTTAGTAGATACTGCTGACAGATATGACTTTTGACAGCCAGAAATATTAATGCACAATTAGGGAGGACACCCCAAAAGCACTGAGGAGTGCTAAAAATTATTTAGTAGATACTGCTGACAGATATGACTTTTGACAGCCAGAAATATTAATGCACAATTAGGGAGGACACCCCAAAAGCACTGAGGAGTGCTTAAAATTATTTAGTAGATACTGCTGACAGATATGACTTTTGACAGCCAGAAATATTAATGCACAATTAGGGAGGACACCCCAAAAGCACTGAGGAGTGCTAAAAATTATTTAGTAGATACTGCTGACAGATATGACTTTTGACAGCCAGAAATATTAATGCACAATTAGGGAGGACACCCCAAAAGCACTGAGGAGTGCTTAAAATTATTTAGTAGATACTGCTGACAGATATGACTTTTGACAGCCAGAAATATTAATGCACAATTAGGGAGGACACCCCAAAAGCACTGAGGAGTGCTAAAAATTATTTAGTAGATACTGCTGACAGATATGACTTTTGACAGCCAGAAATATTAATGCACAATTAGGGAGGACACCCCAAAAGCACTGAGGAGTGCTAAAAATTATTTAGTAGATACTGCTGACAGATATGACTTTTGACAGCCAGAAATATTAATGCACAATTAGGGAGGACACCCCAAAAGCACTGAGGAGTGCTAAAAATTATTGAGTAGATACTGCTGACAGATATGACTTTTGACAGCCAGAAATATTAATGCACAATTAGGGAGGACACCCCAAAAGCACTGAGGAGTGCTAAAAATTATTTAGTAGATACTGCTGACAGATATGACTTTTGACAGCCAGAAATATTAATGCACAATTAGGGAGGACACCCCAAAAGCACTGAGGAGTGCTAAAAATTATTTAGTAGATACTGCTGACAGATATGACTTTTGACAGCCAGAAATATTAATGCACAATTATGGGGGACACCCCAAAAGCGCTGGGGAGTGCCAAATATGAAGAAAAAATAATAAACCTCTACCCTACTCTCTGCACTAGCGATTTTGGTTAGAGCAATTGCAAGAACAATATTGTATTCTCTGTCCCTGCTCTAATTAGCCTATGACTACACCCTGCTCTCTCCCTCTGTCAAATGGAGATGGATTGCTGTGGAGGCGTGTATTTATAAAGTTGAAGTATCGCGAGAACCGAGCCCCGAGATCCGACGACGTCACAATGACGTTCGGCCTCGATTTGGATTCGGAATGGGCGGGAGAGTACCGAGCTGCTCAGCTCGGTACTCGGATACTCAAAGTTCGGGTGGGTTCGGTTCTCGGAGAACCGGACCCGCCCATCTCTAGTTAGTAGGAAATTATGTTAATAATTATGATAATAAAACATGAGTATAAGGAAGGAATTACACATCTGTGTGTTCCTCCTTTGGCAATACAAATGTATGTCGTACATGAGGGTGCGTCTGACGGTGAATTATCTAGAGGGGCAAATAATACCACACTGCTACCTGCACCGGTTTTTACGTCACGGAAGTGACTTAGTACCATATTTGTCAAGAAGCTTACACTTATTCAATAACAGAAGTTTCTTCAGATCCGTTCCTTGTTGAAAACGGATGTGCGTACTCCCAATGTACCTGCGCTTTGTGTTCCTTGATGAATGAGGCCCCAAGTGTCTATCCTCTATTACCCCTTACAGTCCCTCCTCTTGTGCTTCTTATAGCTCAACACTTAGCTGCATTCTACGTATAACTGGTTCCTAGTGTAAGGTGTAAAGGTACAGCTTGTTGGATGGTTTTATTGCCATCATATTATAGTAAGTAAGTATAGGGGTAATCCTGCAATAGCACATATAAAAATCATAATAACATATAATATTTAAGAACTCAATGGGGGGCGGGGTGCCAGGAATGCCCCAGCTGGCCCTGAACCATGGTACCTGTGACCCTGGGGTACGTGGCCTTATGGTATGTAATCTGGGCAAGATGCAGACACGATCTATAATCATGGTATAATCATGGACAGCAATGAAGAGTTTGTGGAGTTGATGGACTCCAGCTACAAATACATCTTATACTTCCCCTTTACAATGAAACATTTTCCTGCAAATAGTCATTGAAATCCTGTCCTCATGTCATATACGATTCAGGCAGATCAAACAACCTGTCTCTCTTTATTTCCTTTTATTTCATATAGTCCTTCTTTAGGGTCTGATCGTGTGTAAACCAGTGCGGATGAACAGATCTATATGAGACTCCTAAATTCATAAATTAAATGTAAGTATTTTCAGCTTTCAGAGTGGATTTGATTTAGTGTTTGGGGTGTGTACAGCTGTGTGCTGAGTGTATTGTATTTTATGGTAATGGGTGGTGAATGTCGGTCATGATTTAAGTGAAGAGCTTCATATTACACAACTACCTGTCTCTTTGGTCTTTTGAGATGTCGGGAACTTGCAGTGTTGGCACAATCCTGCTAAATGATGGGAGAATTGCTGTGTGTGACAAAGAGGCTGCAAATATAACAGTTTATTGTACCAAGAGAAGAAAAGAACACAAAACATCACACGTACAATGTATATATCCGTTATTCTACTGCGGAGATGTTTCCAGCTTCTTATACCCGAACCCACTCCCCTCAGTTATGTCACAAAGTAACTTGCAATGTTTAAATATGTTATGACTGAGACAGTAGAGGACAGGAGAGAAAGATCTAACACAATGGTTCTAGTTACCAGGACGTATATCCAGAGCTTTACAAGTTAGTATAAATTATAGCTGAGAGATCTGCATACATCCGTAGGAGTCATCAGTCATCATATATCATGGAAGGATACGTTCGGCCTACATCTTCAGAGTCACAAAGACATTCAATTGTTTGAGTAGCATTAATATTATATTCATAGATATGTAAAGCACCACAGCTCCGTATAATGGGGAAAATAGGGACATACACGGTAGATGAAGTAAGCACAGACATGAAAACAAAGGGTATGGAGGACCCTGCTCATTAGAGCTTACATTCTAAGTGGAGGAGGGCACAGCTGAACCTAGAGGAGCGAGTGTGGCTCAGAGTGGAGATTAGGACAGCTATGAGGGTGCATTAGTGCAGGTGTAGTAAGGTAACTCTGATACAGAGATGGGCTGTGTGAGAGTCTGGTGGTGCCTGGGAGGGGAGCGGCACGTGAGACCTCTTGAAGGGGAGATTGAGCCGTAGTTAGCAGAGACCACACTCCATTATGGAGGATATAGGGGAGCCAGTGAGATAAAGGAGACCCATCTATATAGACTCTATAGGGTATTACTGTACGGATGTACATAGACGTAGAAGTCAGAGGTAACCATGATATACTGAGTCTCTGACCCTAGACGCACACTTACAGTCTGTTCACTCAATCAGATTATTCTTTTCATTGAAATAGGTGACAATATATCTATATAATCATGTGATGGTGGACAAATCAATTGCTGACCCTTTCACTTTAGTTAGTGTGTTTCACCATGTTGATGAGTGAGTATTATAATTGTACAATTAAAGTCTAACAATAATATCCATGGACCAGACAGATTAAAACTGTGCAGCAATTATTTTTTGTTAAGATTTTCAACCTAGATAAACGTGATCAGACAGAACGTGTGCACCTCAGTTGTACATTGTGTAATTATACATTGTGTGCTTGATGTAACGTGATGAGCTGATACAAGGAACCGTAATACAAGCAAAGAGCCGGGGACAATGGGGTCTCTGGTTGTCTGTAGGATTTTATTATCTTTATAACAACTTTATAGGGTGTCTATTGATGGCCTCATACACACCTCACTACGGCTGTCTGTCTGTACCTACCCTGACCTCATTGTCTCTCCCGCAATCTGTGACGTGCTATTGTCCATACAGCCTGACCCAGGTAGTGTTTACCTGCTGAGAACTTGTGTACGACTCTATTAATATTTCACTGGATTGTAGTACAGAGTGCTATCTAGATTAGGGGCTGTTATGTGCAATTAAAAAACTAGAATGAACTCGTCTCATCGCACAACTGACAGCTATGTCCAACATCAACGTTTTTCTATGTCCTCCTTCTGCAAACTATACACCGAGCTCTGTGACATTAGTCAGTCATAGGCGGCAACGTTTCACTAGGGAAGAAATATGCTCAAAGACAGTTTACGCACAACTAATATTGTAGATGTATTTTTATATGTACAATTGATGTAAAGTGACCGCTCACAATATTCTTATTATGACGACTTATTGATATAGCAGCAGCATATTCCGCAGCGCTTTACAATTGGGAATAAAGACTGGGAATTAACCCCTGAACACAGAAGAGGGTGCTGCCCATAAGCTTACAATCTATATGATACGAGAAGTTCGTATAGTACGGCAAACATGTAATCGGTGTAGGCTCCGTAATGTGTGTAAACCAGAGGATAAGAATGATCCCGATGTAGAACGAGACCTCGAAAGAGACACGACGGCTCGATGACTGTGGCTGGCAGAAGGTTTAGTGATGACTTTCTTCCTAGACCAACTCAACATCAACAACTAGTTTTTGGTGTAAAGATCAAACCCCAATTTGAGGGGGGGTTATGTAAGGGCCGTCTTGGGGATCATCTTACTCATATAAAGTCCTTAATACAGCTGATTATAGTATCCCACATACGTTTTTCAGCAGTGACTGTAGACAATATTTGTAGGTTCAGGGCTTGACTGGACATCTGACAATTCTGGCAAATGCCACATGGGCCGGTGCCCTGGCGGGATGCTTAGCAACGTCCTGATGATAGTTGCAATTGCGTGTGTTGCCGCAGCTGTCCCGCACCCTAATACGGCGCTGTGTGCATAGAGAATATACTCAGTAGTGGGCCGGCAGCGAGTCCCGCTGGAACAGGCACCATATACGAGAGCCATATACTGGGGCATTGGGACGAGGGATATAAGGCAGACATGGGGGAATATGGCTGAACATTGGTTGGACTGTGTAATATATGTGGATTTTGGGATTATATAAATGAACATAGAGGCTGTATAATCTGAGTATATATGTCAGGCTATATAGCTAACTATTGGGGGGCTACAGCTTAAAACGTATTAAAGCTATTAAGCATGTGTTCATTGTAGAACCCTCTGTTGGTACTACATGAAAAGAATTAAGATAAAAATACTAAGAAATTAAACATTTGAAAAAGTCTAAAGATTAAAATCTCACAGTTTTTTCTGTTTTTTGGGGAGAGCGTTTTACGACTAAGGGGTAAATTTATAAAGCTGCAGGTTTGAAAAGTGGAGATGTTGCCTATAGCAACCAATCTGATTCTAGTTATCATTTATTTAGTACATTCTACAAAATGACAGCTGGAATCTGATTGGCTGCTATAGGCAACATCTTCACTTTTCAAACCCGCAGCTTTATAAATCTACCCGTAGGGGATAGTTTCAGTGGAGTGCCTTCGAGGGGGTGATATTTTTGTGAAATATTTCGGGTTTTTTTACAATTAGGTAAAATATGCCCCATTTTAAAGATAGGTGATTTCATAGTGTTATGTCAAATAGAGGTGTGTGCTGGGTGTATTCAGAGTGTTTTGGGAATGTATTTGTCAGCCACAGGGGGGCTGGTTGGTGTTTGGGGGCTGGTGGGGGGCACACTGTACGTATTTTATCCCTGGCACCTCTTTTATTATTAGCTTTAATCAGTCCGAGCAATGCCAGCGGCTGTAACTGAATCCGTTTTAAATGGCACTCCCCCTCAGTGACATCACTGTGACATCACAGTGACAGCTGCTGGGGGCGGCTCCATAAGGCCGATAATTAAATAATCAATAATTATAAATAAAAAAAACAGTGTGGTTCCTCCCTACAAATCTTAACCAGCCCCAGTGCTGCCAGCATAGGCTGGCACTTGGAAAATCGAGATGACCATAGCATGAGGTCCCCCCGAATTTACAAATGCCAACACTAGGCATTGCCAGTCAGCATGGAGCTGGATTCTATAGGGTCGGCAAAGTAAGTACAGGCCCCCACCTGCTGAAAAGCACTAGGGGGTAAATGTATCAAGGTGCGATTTTGCAAAATCAGCGATGGGGTCTCCCCTCTATTCAGTCTTAACCCTAGTGCTGCCAGCCCACTGCTGGTTCTGTGAAAATCGGGAAAAACATTTGCGTGGGGTCCCACCTATTTTCACAAAACCAGCACTAGGCAAACCAGCCAGGGTTGGAGGCACTATAGCAGGGGGACACGCAGCAGGGGTCCCACTGCCATAATGACTAACCAACCCCAGGCTGTTCAGCGCTGGGCTGGATTCCCTAGGGAGTGGGGTCCGCCGAAAAAAAATTGCGCCCCCCCTAGGGACACCCAGCCCAGTGCTAATAGCACTAGGGCTCTCCCTATACCTCTGGGCGGTGGGTGTATTGTAATAATGGCGAAATAAGTGATATAAAACAAACTGACGCCATTTTGTTTTGCAGAACTACAAGTCCCGGCCGGCCAGGTTGCCATAAATAGTGTGGGCATGCTGCTACTTGTATAATTACAAGCACCAGCATACCCACGGCAGCCAGGGCATGTTGGCACTTGGACACCCATGGCTGGCTGGGACCAGTAGTTCCACAAAATAAAATGTTAACAAAATCACAACACCCTGGTTAAAACCACTAACATTTATTAAAAATAATAAACTCACAATAGTGACAGTAAAAACCCTCATTTACACCACATCTTTTTATTAAAAATTATAAATCCCCAAAATACTCACCAATGAAGTTTTCATTTCTTGTCAGCAGCTTTTAATCCCAAAATGGCTGTCATCAAAGTCCAAAATAAATTTGTATCCAAAGTCCATGCTTGACCATGTCCCAAATAAATTTGTAATTCCAAAAGTCCTGCTTGTAATGTCTTCTGTTCTTCTGCCCAGGGGAGGCCCCTTGTTGATTGCAATCTTCTGTTTTTCTGCCCAGGGGGGCCCATTGTTGCTTGCAGTCTTCTGTTCTTTGGCCAGGGGGGTCCCATATTTGCAAGATCCCCGAATCTTCTTGTTTGTTTGAAGAAAAATAAAAAAAGGGCGGAGCCACCGCAAACAGCTTCTACCTAGTAGGAGCTCCGATACGCAATAAGCTTAGCTCATTGCTCTAGGTCTATTTATAGTATTAGGGGATTTTGTGGGAAAATCCCCTAATACTATAAATAGACCTAGAACAATGAGCTAAGTATGTAACAGAAAAGCTGGGGCGTATCTGGAGTAGCATATCAGAGAAAAGCTGGTGGTAGATAGGATGGCATGTGAGAGAACAGCTGGTGGTAGATGGATGGCATGTGAGAGAAAAGCTGGTGGTAGATGGATGGCATGTGAGAGAACAGCTGGTGGTAGATGGATGGCATGTGAGAGAACAGCTGGTGGTAGATGGATGACATGTGAGAGAAAAGCTGGTGGTAGATGGATGGCATGTGAGAGAAGAGCTGGTGGTAGATGGATGGCATGTGCGAGAAGAGCTGGTGGTAGATGGGATGGCATGTAAGAGAAGAGCTGGTGGTAGGTGTGATGGCATGTGAGAGAACAGCTGGTGGTAGATGGATGGCATGTGAGAGAAGAACTGGTGGTAGAGGGATGCCATGTGAGAGAACAGCTGGTGGTAGATGGATGACATGTGAGAGAAGAACTGGTGGTAGATGGATGGCATGTGAGAGAAGAGCTGGTGGAAGATGAATGGCATGTGAGAGAACAGCTGGGGGTAGATGGATGGCATGTGAGAGAACAGCTGGTGGTAGATGGGATGGCATGTGAGAGAACAGCTGGTGGTAGATGGATGGCATGTGAGAGAACAGTTGGTGGTAGATGGATGACATGTGAGAGAGAACAGCTGGTGGTAGATGGATGGCATGTGAGAGAACAGCTGGTGGTAGATGGATGGCATGTGAGAGAAGAGCTGGTGGTAGATGGATGGCATGTGATAGAACAGCTGGTGGTAGATGTATGGCATGTGCGAGAAGAGCTGGTGGTAGATGGGATGGCATGTGAGAGAAGAGCTGGTGGTAGATGGATGGCATGTGAGAGAACAGCTGGTGGAAGATGGATGACATGTGAAAGAAGAGCTGGTGGTAAATGGATGACATGTGAGAGAAGAGCTGGTGGTAGGTGTGATGGCATGTGAGAGAAGAGCTGGTGGTAAATGGATGGCATGTGAGAGAAGAACTGGTGGTAGAGGGATGCCATGTGAGAGAACAGCTGGTGGTAGATGGATGACTTGTGAGAGAAGAACTGGTGGTAGATGGATGGCATGTGAGAAAAGAGCTGGTGGAAAATGGATGGCATGTGAGAGAACAGCTGGTGGTAGATGGATGGCATGTGAGAGAACAGCTGGTGGTAGATGGGATGACATGTGAGAGAACAGCTGGTGGTAGACGGATGACATGTGAGAGAAGAACTGGTGGTAGATGGATGGCATGGGAGAGAACAGCTGGTGGTAGATGGATGACATGTGAGAGAAGAGCTGGTGGTAGATGGATGGCATGTGAGAGAAACATTGGGGTGGTAGATGGATAACATGTGAGAGAAACGCTGGGGTGGTAGATGGATGGCATGTGAAAGATAAGCTGGTGGTATATGGATGACATGTGAGAGAACAGCTGGTGGTAGATTGATGGCACGTGAGAGAACAGCTGGTGGTAGATGGATGACATGTGAGAGAAGAGCTGGTAGTAGATGGATGGCATGTGATAGAACAGCTGGTGGTAGATGGATGGCATGTGAGAGAACAGCTGGTGGTAGATGGATGACATGTGAGAGAACAGCTGGTGGTAGATGGATGGCATGTGAGAGAACAGCTGGTGGTAGATGGATGACATGTGAGAGAAGAGCTGGTGGTAGATGGATGACATGTGATAGAACAGCTGGGGGTAGATGGATGACATGTGATAGAACAGCTGGTGGTAGATGGATGACATGTGAGAGAAGAGCTGGTGGTAGATGGATGGCATGTGAGAGAAGAGCTGGTGGTAGATGGATGGCATGTGAGAGAACAGCTGGTGGTAGGTTGATGGCATGTGAGAGAAGAGCTGGTGGTAGATGGATGACATGTGAAAGAAAAGCTGGTGGTAGATGGATGGCATGTGAGAGAACAGCTGGTGGTACATGGGATGGCATGTGAGAGAGAAGAGCTGGTGGTAGATGGATGACATGTGAGAGAAGGGCTGGTGGTAGATGGATGGCATGTGAGAGAACAGCTGGTGGTAGATGGATGACATGTGAGAGAACAGCTGGTGGTAGGTGGATGGCATGTGAGAGAACAGCTGGTGGTAGATGGACGGCATGTGAGAGAACAGCTGGTGGTAGATGGATGACATGTGAGAGAACAGTTGGTGGTAGATGGATGACATGTGAGAGAAGAGCTGGTGGTAGGTGGGATGGCATGTGAGAGAACAGCTGGTGGTAGATGGATGGCATGTGAGAGAGAAGAGCTGGTGGTAGATGGATGACATGTGAGAGAAGAGCTGGTGGTAGATGGATGACATGTGAGAGAAGAGCTGGTGGTAGATGGATGGCATGTGAGAGAGAACAGCTGGTGGTAGATGGGATGGCATGTGAGAGAACAGCTGGTGGTAGATGGATGGCATGTGAGAGAAGAGCTGGTGGTAGATGGGTGGCATGTGAGAGAACAGCTGGTGGTAGATGGACGGCATGTGAGAGAACAGCTGGTGGTAGATGGATGACATGTGAGAGAAGAGCTGGTGGTAGGTGGATGGCATGTGAGAGAACAGCTGGTGGTGGGTGGGATGGCATGTGAGAGAACAGCTGGTGGTAGATGGATGACATGTGAGAGAACAGCTGGTGGTAGATGGATGGCATGTGAGAGAACAGCTGGTGGTAGGTGGATGGCATGTGAGAGAAGAGCTGGTGGTAGGTGGGATGGCATGTGAGAGAACAGCTGTTGGTAGGTGGGATGGCATGTGAGAGAACATAGGGTGACAAAAGAAAAGTGGATCTGCACTAGAAGACATCTAACTTCCTTAGGGGATATATCTATTTGATGCTACCTATTACTCATAAGGAGGAGATTCTCTTCTAATTTAGTATGAACATAAGAACTTGAAGACCATTGAGTAAAATATTCTTATGTTATGGATGTGATCTATATATTTCTTATTAAACTTCTTATTTGAAATGACTTGGCATATTTTAATCCCAACACATCACACACACCCTGTATAACAGTATACGACTTGAGACTATTATATATTATTAATGTTGTTAATGAATAAAGGGGATTATCTGTTCTTCAAGTGGATTTTACTTGTCATTAAATGTCCTCATGAAACACCTATCTCAATATTCAGATGGTACCGTTTAGTACCTTAGATGTATTTATTATTATTATTATTATTATCATTTATTTGTTAGGCGCCACAAGGTATCCGCAGCACCGCACACAGTACTACAGGGTGAAACCATACAGAACAATGAACAAAAAGTACCAATACTTCAGACCAGGGCCGCCGAGAGGAGGGGGGGGGGGGGGGAGCGGGTGCTAATTTGTAATATTTTAAAATTTTTTCTATTTGTTGATCTTTTATTTTTTATTTTCGCGGGGGGGTCCGTTGTTGGTGGGGGGAGCTGGAAAGAAAAAAAAAAAGATTCATACTCATGTGATCGGCGCTGCGTCACTCCTTCCTCTCTTCTCCATTCACACTGACTGCCGGGCGTGACGTCATCAAGTCACGCCCGGCAGTCAGTGAGGAGTGCCAGACAAGACTAGAAGAATGAAGAGAACACAGAAGAAAGAAGAGAAGAGAAGAAAAGAAAGAAGGTAAGTAAAGAAGCGGAGAGGCAAGGGGAGGGAAACAGAAAGTGACAGTGCTATAAAGAAGAGGGAGTAAAAAAAACAGGGGAGAGAGGCAGAGAGTAAAAAAAAAAAAAAAAAAAGGGGGAGAGAAACACTAAAAAAAAAAAGGGGAGAGAAACACTAAAAAAAAAAAAAAGGGGAGGGAAACACTAAAAGAAAAGGGAGAGAAACACTAAAAAAAAGGGGAGGGAAACACTATAAAAAAAGGGAGAGAAACACTAAAAAAAAGGGGGAGAGAAACACTAAAAAAAAAGGGAGAGAAACACTAAAAAAAAAAACGGGAGAGAAACACTAAAAAAAAAAGGGAGAGAAACACTAAAAAAAAAAGGGAGAGAAACACTAAAAAAAAAAGGGAGAGAAACACTAAACAAAAAGGGGAGGGAAACACTAAAAAAAAAGGGGAGAGAAACACTAAACAAAAAGGGGAGGGAAACACTAAAAAAAAGGGAGAGAGACACTAAAAAAAAGGGGAGGGAAACACTATAAAAAAAGGGAGAGAAACACTAAAAAAAAAGGGGAGAGAAACACTAAAAAAAAAGGGAGAGAAACACTAAAAAAAAAACGGGAGAAAAACACTAAAAAAAAAAGGGAGAGAAACACTAAAAAAAAAAAGGGAGAGAAACACTAAAAAAAAAAGGGAGAGAAACACTAAACAAAAAGGGGAGGGAAACACTAAAAAAAAGGGGAGAGAAACACTAAACAAAAAGGGGAGGGAAACACTAAAAAAAAGGGAGAGAGACACTAAAAAAAAAAGGGGAGGGAAACACTAAAAAAAAAGGGGAGAGAAACACTAAACAAAAAGGGGAGAGAAACACTAAACAAAAAGGGGAGGGAAACACTAAAAAAAAAGGGAGAGAGACACTAAAAAAAAGGGGAGAGAAACACTAAAAAAAAGGGAGAGAAACACTAAAAAATAAAGGGGAGAGAAACACTAAACAAAAAGGGGAGAGAAACACTAAAAAAAAAAGGGGAGAGAAACACTAAAAAAAAGGGGAGAGACACACTAAAAAAAGGGGAGAGACACACTAAAAAAAAAAGGGGAGAGAAACACTAAAAAAAAGGGGAGAGACACACTAAAAAAAAAAGGGGAGAGAAACACTAAAAAAAAAAGGGGAGAGAAACACTAAAAAGAAGGGGAGAGAAACACTAAAAAAAAAAAAAGGGAGAGAAACAATAATTAATGGGCGCTATTTTGTTTGTAGGGTGATGGTGGGGCAATTTAATAGTGGGGACTATTAATTTGAGATGGGGTGGTTTGGGGGCTATTAAATATGGGGGTGAGTTTAGGGAGAATGAGGTCTATTTATTAAATGTGACTATGAGTTATTTAATGGCAGTAATAATGATTGGGGGCAATAGGTATTGCTGTTTGCAGGAAGGGAATAGGTTTATTTATTAAATGTGAATACTATTATTTTAATGTTGGGGCTGGAGGAAGGCTTAATTATTAATCGTAGGTGCTATTGACTTAACGCCGGGGCTGGCTGTAATTTTCTAAATGTAGCCATTTTTTTTTTCCCAAATAGGTCCTCCAACATTCCAGGATCCGGACAAGCCGCAACTAAAGAAAGCAGCAGTCACAGGTGGTGAAAGTGAGAAGAACAAGTAGGAGAGAGCAGCAGAGTGTGTGAAATGTTGTGGTTCTAGTAGGGACAATGTCAATTTTTGGTGAGTGTTGTGCCCAATGTAAGGTGCAGGCAAAGACTGAACTCTTTGTGTACACACTGCATTCTTTGTATACTACACTGTGGTGCTAGATGTCTTAAAAGTCAGGAGTGCTGGGACATATGTGACGCTCTGGTGAATTCAGGACCTAGTGATTTTGATGTGCTAGCCACGCCTCAACGGCGCATTGCCATGCCCTCAAATGTATGACCACACCCCGAAAATTTTTGTACCACGGTTAGGCTAGCCACGCCCCAATGGCGCATTCCCACACCCATGAATGTATGACCACACCCCCGAAATTTTTGGGGGCTTACTCGACTATGAGGGGGGGCCCCATGAATTTGTTGTTCCCGGGCCCTGAATTCCTCTTGGCAGCCCTGCTTCAGACACTCTGGGCGGTCATATGCAGTAAAGACGGAGCGGAAGAACAGGTATGGAGAGAGGAGGGGAGGGGGCCCTGCTCATACAAGCTTACATCCTAAGGGAGGGTAAACAGACCAGGCACAAGAGGAGCCAGTTGAGGCAAGGGGAGAGAAGGGAGGACGAGCTGAAGGGAGGAGATGGGGGTTAAGTAGATGGTTGGTAGGCTTTTGAGGAAGAGGTGAGTTTTGAGTGCACGTTTGAAGGAGCACAGAGTAGGAGACAGATGGATGGAACGAGGGAGGTTATTCCAGAGAAGGGGGGCTACACGGAAAAAGTCTTGGATTCTGGTGTGGGAAGAGGTGATAAGAGTGGAGGTGAGGCGGCGGTCATTGGCCGAGTGCAGGGAGCGAGCAGGAGTGTGAATGGAGAGGAGGCTAGAGATATAAGGGGCAGTAGAGTGGGAGAGAGCCTTGTAAGTGGTGGTGAGGCGTTTGAAAAGGATTCTGTAGGGGAAGGGGAGCCAGTGTAAGGCAAGGCAGAGAGGGGAGGCAGAGGAGGAGCGGCGTGAGAGGAAGATGAGTCTTGCGGCCGCATTGAGTATAGAAGGGAGAGACGGGAGTGGGGGAGGCCAGTGAGGAGGAGGTTACAATAATCGAGGCGGGAGATGATGAGTGCGTGGATGATAGTTTTGGTGGCATCCTGAGAGAGAAAAGGACGGATGCGGGCGATGTTGCGTAGTTGGAAGCGACAGGCTTTATGCAAGGGAATGAATGTGGGGGGTAAAAGAGAGAGAGGAGTCGAGGGTGACACCCAGGCAGCGGAGTTGGGTGACAGAGGAGATGGTGGTGTTGTTGACGACAATAGAGAGGTCATGGTGGGATGGGAGTCTGGGCGGAGGAAAGACAATGAGTTCAGTTTTAGAGATATTGAGTTTGAGAAAGCGCTCGGACATCCAGGAGGAGATGGCGGAGAGGCAGTCGGATACCCGAGCGAGGAGGGTGGAGGAAAGATCAGGAGAGGAGTTATAGAGTTCAATGTCATCAGCATAAAGGTGATACTGAAGACCGAAGGAGGAGATGAGGAGATATTTTATATCTTTAATCAATGTATCAATTTATCCAGACATTCTCCCACGTTGCTTATTAATAATCATATTTAATGAATTAAAAGACATATTCTGTTCATCTATTTCCTTGTGGTCTGATAGTTCAATGATGAAAGAGGATCTCTAGGGATAAGTGTGATTTATAATCTGAGAACATTCATATACAATTACTATAGAAGTGGTAGTAAGTGGGGAAAGCCTATTTGTATTCAATCCTCTAAGAAACTGTAACCTTGGAAACTTCTTTCTGAGTAACGAATTCACTGATTTAGATGGGGAAAGTATAGATCAAATCCACTAAAAACTGCAATTTTGAAACATATTCTCTGAGTGATAACTATACTGATCTCTGAATAGTAAATACAATGGGGCTGATTTATTAAAGAAAGGAAAGCAAAAAAATAAGGAGTAACTTTGCACCTGGGCAAAACCATGTTGCTACATGAAAAAACAGCCAGTATTTAACGTGTATGCAAATTAATAAACTAATTTGCACCCCTTGCATTGAAACATGGTTTGTCCAGAAGAAAATCGACTCTTTTTTAGGCCCATATATCTCTATAAGAGGAGATAATGACAGTACATAGTAAGATAACATCTCTTGTAAAAATATGCTCTGACCCCTTTTGCATGCGAGAGAAATGCGATTACGCATAGGGTGACTTGTGAAAAAAATGCTGGCGTGCAGGTTGATAATTGTGAGAAATTCTTGTGCACAGGGGTGAACTGTTAAAGTCTGTGCGCAGCGCGTTATATGCATTAGAAAAGATGGTGCGCAGTGGTGACATTTGCGAGAAACGCTGGTGGGCATCATATGTGTGTGAGAACCTGGGGGGCAGGGGGCAGAGGATGTGAGAGAAAAGACAGTGTGTGGCTGCATGTGATCGAAAATCTGGTGTGTAAGGGGGTATGTGTGAGAAAAAGACATTAACTTGAAATGGAGATTACCAGCTGTAGAGGAAATCTGAATAGTAGCAACAATCTCACTCCATGATAGTGCTGACTCTGCAGCTAGCCACAGGGTGTGATGGAATACCATGTCTTGATAAGACTCCTGCCTTAATCATCGTAATGTCATCGCGTTTTGGAGTTTGAGTGGAAGAGTTTCAATATGGGAACTAGGTTTGCTCCTAGCCACATGAACCTATTTGTAGCAAGACGGGAAGAACAATTAATTTAGGACAACAATCCATTCCAAAAGAACATAATATCTTGGTCGAGATATATACAGTCAAGTCCATAAATATTGGGACATCGACACAATTCTCATATTTTGGGCTCTGTACACCACCACAATGGCTTTGAAATGAAACTAACAAGATGTGCTTTAACTGCAGACATTCAGCTTTAATTTGAGGGAGTTTACATCCAAATCAGGTGAACGGTGTAGGAATTACAACGGTTTCTATATGTGCCTCCCACTTTTTAAGGGACCAAAAGTAATGGGACAAACTAAACAATCCTACATCAAACTTTCACTTTTTAATACTTTGTTGCAAATCCTTTGCAATCAATTACAGCCTGAAGTCTGGAACACATAGACATCACCAGACGCTGGGTTTCATCCCTGGTGATGCTCTGCCAGGCCTCTACTGCAAATGTCTTCAGTTCCTGCTTGTTCTTGGGGCATTTTCCCTTCAGTTTTGTCTTCATCAAGTGAAATGCAGCTCAATCGGATTCAGGTCAGGTGATTGACTTGGCCATTGCATAACATTCCACTTGTTAGCCTTAAAAAACTCTTTGGTTGCTTTTGCAGTATGCTTCGGGTCATTGTCCATCTGCACTGTGAAGCGCCGTCCAACGAGTTCTGTGGCATTTGACTGAATATAAGCAGATAATATTGCCCGAAACACTTGTCAGAAGTTACATCATCAATAAATACAACGGAACCAGTTCCATTGGCAGCCATACATGCCCACGCCATGACACTACCACCACCATGCTTCACAGATGAGGTGGTATGTTTTGGATCATGAGCAGTTCCTTTCCTTCGCCATACTCTTCTCTTCCCATCACTCTGGTACAAGTTGACATAGGCCTCCACTCTGATTGATGTCAGCAGCACAAGCAAGAAAAGATCTGTGCAAGCTATATGAATTACAGTAACTGAAAAATTTAGAAAATCTGAAAGTGGTTAATGGAAAACCTCAATTTCCAGAGGCTTAAAAAGTGTTTCCCCAGCAGTCCCTAAAAGTGACAAGGATACTGTTACAATGGATCTTGTAAATGGAGTAGACTTTGTGGTTATCAGCCCGCCTGCCATCTGCTGACTCGAATCCGCCTGGGTCGCCTCGTGTCTCCCACTGCCTGGACTCGCCTGCTGTCTCCTTCCATCTTCCCCATCCATAATCTACACGTGGCTCCTCTCTGACCGCCGCCGCCGTCTCTGGTACCGCTTCCTGCTCACCCTTATCCGTCCGCTGTCTCCTGCCGCCTAAGCTGCCTGTGTCTCCTGGTCACCGCCGCCTGGTCTTCCTGACAAGTTCCCCTGGACACCCACAGCCTTGGCCTGCCTTCCACGCTGCCTGCTGCCCGCTGCCGTTCCTGATCTCTGGCCCTCCTGAGGACTACAGCGACCTGTGGTAATCGGCCCTGCACTCCTCTGGACACCCGCTGCCTGAAGCTCCTGCTTCTAAGTCTCCTGGCAATCACAGACGTCACAGACTTTCTTCCACCGACTTTGTCTCATCTCCCGGGTTTGTTCTCATTCTCATTCTCCTGTTTTCACCCTAGTCCATATTGTACTGTATTTATTGTTCTCGGCTTCCTTTGTAGGCCTTATTTTTATTTTTATTCCACTTGTATTTCTTTATTTATTTCTTTATTTATTATATTTTTATATTTATTTTCTCCATTCTTTATTTTTCGCTCTCTATTTTTATTGCATTTACTGTATTTATTTATCTCTATTTGCTTCTCTTATTTACTGTATTTAATTATAATTTAATTATTTCTATTTGCATTTCTTAATGTATTCCAACAGCATTTTATGTCTCCCCTGGTACTCCTCTGCTGTCCGTCTATTGGCCTTTCTTGTCTCTTTGTTCCCCGTTCACGCCTCTCTGTCTCATTTAACACGGCTTGCCTTGCCCTGCCTCTTTGCCACACCTCTCCCCACCGTCATTGTCATTGTTGGCTATTACTTTTTTTTAACTCACTTATCTCATTTCCTCTTGTCTACCTTCTGACTCCCCCTGTCCTCCTCTCCCGCCCCTCTGCTTCAGACGATTCTTCGGTCCCCTCTACTTCTTCCACTCCTCCCCCACCTCACCATGCCTCCCTGTTCACTTGCCATACCCATACTCTCACCTCGCCCAACTTCACGCTCCTGTCCCCGCACTCCCCCACGCACCGCTAACCTTGCCAACCTTATCCCCATCTCCCCTCTCCCCTCCCTCCCTTTCTCCTGTGCCCTCTGGAATGCTAGATCCGTCCGCAACAAACTCCACTCTATCCATGACCTCTTCTTATCTAACTCTCTTAACCTTCTTGCCATTACCGAAACCTGGCTCACCGATTCCGACACTGCCTCCCCTGCCGCTCTCTCCTATGGCGGCCTCTCCTTCACCCACTCCGTCAGACCTGGAGACCGCCCAGGCGGAGGAGTGGGCATTCTCCTATCCTCCACCTGTACTTTCAGACTCATTCCTCCTGAACCCTCCCTCTCCTTCTCCTCTTTTGAAGTCCACTCTATCCGTCTCTTCTACCCCATCCATCTCCGCGTCTCTGTCATATACCGCCCCCTGGGCCCTCCTCCCTTTTCCTTGACAACTTTGCTGCCTGGCTCCCACACCACCTCTCCTCTGACATCCCCTCCATTATCCTTGGCGACTTCAATATCCCTATTGACAACCCCACCGACCCTGCTTCCATCAAACTCCTTGCCCTTTCTTCCTCCCTTGGCCTCTCCCAATGGACCTCCTCTTCTACCCACTGCCTTGGTCACTCCCTTGACCTTGTCTTCTCCCACCGTTGCAATCTGTCCGACTTCTCTATCTCCCCCTTTCCACTCTCGGACCACCATCTCCTCTCATTCTCTCTCTCCTCTACTCCTGCACCCCTCCCCCCACCCAAATCTACCCGGTCCAGGCGCGATCTCGACACCCTTGATCCTGCTATTCTATCCTCTTCTCTCGAAACTCTCCTCTCTCCCCTTTCCACCTTGTCCTGCCCTAATCAGGCGGCCTCCCTCTATAACCAAACCCTCTCCTCCGCCCTTGATGCGGTTGCCCCTGCCCAGCCCATCCACCTTCGCTGCTCCAATCCCCAACCCTGGCACTCCAAACTTACCCGTTTCCTCCAAAAATGCTCTCGTACTGCCGAACGCCACTGGAGAAAATCTCGCTCCCTGGCTGATTTCCTCCACTTCAAGTTTATCCTCTCCTCCTACAGCTCTGCCCTCTCGCTCGCTAAGCAATCCTTCTTTAAATCCCTCATCTCCTCCCAGTCCTCCAACCCCCGCCGCCTCTTCGCTACCTTTAACACTCTCCTGTCTCCCCCACCTCCCCCCTCCCTTCCTCCTTATCTGCCACTGACTTCACCTCCTTTTTCTCCTCTAAAATCGCGGCCATCAGACTTGAAATCTCCTCCTCCACCCACTCTTCCGCCACCCCCCCTCTCGCCCTTCCTCCCCCCTCCACTCTCCCCCAGCCACCAACTCCTTCTCTCGTTCCGCCCCACCTCGGGTGAGGAAGTCCACTCTCTCATTTCTTCTTCCCCCCCTTCTACCTGCCCCCAGGACCCCATCCCTTCTTACCTTCTTCGCTCCCTTTCCACCTCCACCTGCTCCCACCTCGCTCACCTCTTTAATTTTGTCCCTCTCCACCGGCATCTTCCCCTCCGCCTTTAAACATGCTCTCGTCTCACCCATTCTCAAGAAACCCAATCTTGACCCCACCTCACTCTCTAATTACCGCCCCATTTCCCTTCTCCCATTTGCCTCCAAAATACTCGAGAGACTTGTCTGCAACCGTCTCTCCACCTACCTCTCTGAACACTCCCTCCTTGACCCTCTCCAATCAGGCTTCCGCCCCCTCCATTCCACTGAAACTGCCCTGGCTCAAGTTACGAACGATCTCCTCTCGGCTAAAGCCATGGGCCATTACTCCCTCCTGATTCTCCTCGACCTCCCAGCGGGCTTTGACACCGTTGACCACCCCCTCCTGCTTCACACCCTTCAGTCCATTGGCCTCTCCAGTACCGTCCTCTCCTGGTTCACCTCTTACCTTGCCGACCGTTCCTTCTCTGTTTCCACCTCTGATTCTCTCTCCCCTTCTGCCTCCCTTCCAGTCGGGGTCCCTCAGGGCTCTGTCCTTGGACCCTTACTATTCTCACTATACACCTCTTCTCTGGGTGCACTCATCAGCTCCTTTGGCCTCAAGTACCACCTTTATGCTGATGACACTCAACTCTACCTTTCCTCTCCTGATCCCTCTCCCTCCCTTCTTTCCAGGGTATCCGCATGCCTCTCTGCCATCTCCTGCCGGATGTCCTCTAGATTTCTTAAACTCAATCTTGCTAAAACTGAACTCATTGTCTTTCCTCCCTCTCGTACCTCCTTCCCCTCTGACCTCTCCATCACTGTTGACAACTCATCTATCTCCCCTGTTCCCCAACTCCGCTGCCTAGGTGTCATCCTCGACTCCTCTCTCTCCTTTGCCCCTCACATTCACTCTCTCGCCAAATCCTGCCGTTTCCAGCTTCGCAACATTGCTCGCATTCGGCCCTTCCTCTCCCAGGATGCCACCAAATCTCTCGTCCACTCTCGGATTATCTCCCGCTTGGACTACTGCAACCTTCTCCTTATCGGCCGCCCCCTCTCTCATCTCGCTCCCCTTAGATCTGTACTTAACGCCGCTGCTAGGCTTATTTTCCTCTCTCGCCGTTCCACCTCTGTATCCCCACTCTATCCCCTTCCCCTACAGAATCCTTTTCAAGCTCCTCACTCTGACTTACAAGGCCCTCGCCAACTCCACTGCTCCCTACATCTCTAACCTTATCTCTATTCACACTCCCTTCCGCTCACTGCGATCGTCCAACGATCGTCGCCTCTCTTCCCCTCTGATTACCTCCTCTCACGCACGTATCCAAGACTTCTCCCGCGCCGCTCCCCTCCATTGGAACAAGCTCCCCCGCTCCATCAGAACTTCCCCTAATCTGTCCTCTTTCAAACAAACATTAAAAACTCACCTTTTCCTTAAAGCCTTCCAGTCTCATGCCTAAACTCCCACCGGTCGGCTACCTCTCTTTCTCATCCCTTCTTCCCTTCTCCCCCTTACTCGACTCCGTCTCCATTTCACCCGTCTCTCCGTCTCATCCATGTGTCTGTCTGTCTTCCCCTCCCTTTAGATTGTTCGCTCCTTTGAGCAGGGCTCTCCTACCTTCTGTTTCCATCACTTTTAACTGCGCTCTCCAGCTACTCAGCTCACCTCCTCTCAGTCCCTCTGCCCTCTGTCTCCTCTCGCTTCTCTCCACTCCCCTCAGTGACTCTCAACCTGTCATCCATGCCCACCCTCTTGGGTCATAGTTACCTGCCTATACTCACTTTTCCCCTCCCTCCCTCACTTTCATGCTGTGCCTGAGCCCCCAGAGTTATAGTGCTTACTGTTACTTGTACTGTGCTTTTTCACCTTGTACTGTGCCATTGTTTGTCCTTGTACGGCGGTACGGATACTTTGTGGCGCCCTATAAATAAAAATTAATAATAAAAATTAATAATAAAAAATAGGTGGAATTCCTGGATTCAGTGATCTACTCCAAAAATATTGTATTACAAACTAAGACTTTTCTAAAAACTGTTGATTTCAGCAGCTACATTTCTGGCAAAAGTCATCATTATCCGCAATGGATTAAAAATATACCTGAGGGACAGGTCAAACAATTTCATAGAAAATGGTCAAAGAAATAAGAATTCAAACAACAGTCTTTGAGATGAAGATGAGATTTGCGAAAATAGATTTACAAAAGTTTACTGAAATAGAAAGAGAGAAACTGTTAACATACAAACCTAAGAAAGAAGTTCAACCTGATACAGTCATTTTCATTACACAATTCAACGAGAGTTCAAAAGAAGTAGTAGGAAGCATAATGAAACGTTTTGGCCAATTCTAGTAAAAGATATAGAATTAAAAGACATCTTACCTGAAAAGCTGGAACTGGTCTACAGAAAAGCTCCGAACCTAAAATATCAGCTGCCTCCAGATATTTTCCAGTGATGTGAAACACTAGTAATATCTGGCGCCCTTCGTTTCCTCTCTATAAAAGCTGGTTCTGCTGTGACACAAGTTGCCTCTTCCTGGACCATCGGTAATGGTGCCAGTCATTTGTCTATCCAGCTCGAGAGAGAGAGAGAGAGAGAGAGAGAGTGGGGTCCTGGATAATTGCTGATTAAACATATTTCTAAGAGAAGTATTGAAGCTAAATATATGATTATTATACTTTAACTTTTTTGCAATAAAAGATTGATATTTGAACTTTGTGGTCACGACTCTTTAACTCCTTGAAACATGAAAGAACCTGTAAAATGTTTCATCGCAAACACTAAATTATTATGCAGGGCCCATTCTTCTTGTTTTTCTGGGCATGCTGACATCAGGAATACCTGGGAGTTAATCTATCTCAGTTACTGGTGGCCATCTCTCCGCCTCAATGTCAAGTAATTTATTGCTGCATGTCCCATTTGTGCTCAACACAAGGTGCCTCAACAACGCCCTTAAGGACACCTGATTCCTTTGCCAGTTCTAGACTGTCCTTCTAGTAATCCTCCTCCTACCATTTTGGTCCAAAATCATTAGAGTACAAGGTCAAACATATTTTAGATTCCCGCATATCCAGAGGCACCTTGCAGTTTTTGATCGATTGGAAGGACTATGGCCCAGAGGAACACTCCTGGGTTAAAGCCCCTGATGTACACTCTCCTCAGCTACCTAAGACTTTCCACAAAAAGTTTCCTGACAAGCCTTTTAGGGTGTCCAGTGTCCACCCTTAAGGGAGGGGGTGCTGTCACAAAACTTACCTGCTCCACATTCCTGTATTGCTGATTCCTTCTGCCTCTGTGTTAAGATCAGCACTTCCTGGTTTGGGCGGTCACATGATCGTGGCTGGGAGGCGGCTGCAGAGTAAATAAAACTCACCCTGACACTGTATCAGTGTCAGAACAATAAGTTTACACACCAGTCTGACTCCCTGTTATGCTGCAGAAGCGGATCTTTCTTGTGCTTTTCCCTTGGATTGTTTCTCTGCCTATTAACTCCTCGTGTACCAGTCATTGTTTGTTGAACTGATTCTGAATTACCCATCTTCCACTTCTGCTGTGTTACACCCAGTGACTTTCACAGGGCTTTGACCTGCAGGTTCCCGGCTGCTAAACCCATCCTGCCTTGCGGCGGTTCTTGGTAAAAAATGGAAATCTGTTAGACTCTGTGTGGCCGTGTGGCCAGTGCTAAACCAGGCTTATACCTCAGGACTCCCTTCCTGATAATCTCATTACACTAAGTCCTTCTACCTGCAGGGGTCCCACTTGGACAGGTTGCAGGTTCCTCCACATGTTCTTGAGGGGTCTTTTGAACAAACAAGTGACTCTTTTCTTCAAGTCACCTTCAATCAAACCACACTCTGTTGGGCTGGCAGGGATGGAAACAGTCTCTACAGTTTCCCATTCATCAGTTAAGCAAGTCAGCCAAGTCCCAGAACTCGATTAGGGGCACATGTCTGGGGTGCTGGTGCTGTGGAACAAATCATCCTCAAGTAACCGATTTTCCCGCAGCTGTAGCACTTCTTCTCCAGCCTGGGCTCTGATGGTCTCTGATACCTAATAGGGACAGGGCGGGGCGGTGGCTGTCGAGAGGTACCCAGAGGGTTGGATGCTTGCTTTTGGGGGTGAGTAGAAGTGGGGTGTCCCCCTGATTGGTCAGTCCTTTGGGGTTGGCTGTTAACCTGGTGCTTCTGCCGGGGTGGACTTATGGGCAGATATTGATCCACAAACAGGGCAACTTCTTCCAAGGTGCTTGGCTTTCTGTCCAGCACCCAATCTTTCACCTCTGGAGAACACCGGTGGTGATACTGATCTTGGCACATTACCTCCTTCACAGTCCTACTCTACTCACCCATTTCCTGGCAAATTCCTGCTGCAGGTTGGCAAACTCCGCATTAGTTGCGTGGAGATTCTTGGCAAGGTCCCAAAATGTTTGCCTATAGGTCTAATAGTGTACAATTTAAGGAGGGCCCTTTTCACTATATCATTCTCCGCAAAGTACTCTGAGGGCACGCCATGATAGGCCTCCACTGTCCTTGCAGTGTGGGCACCAAATGCTTGACCCATTCCACTCTGGGTAAAGCGTGTAGCCTGCTGCAGGTCAAATACCTGCAGGTACTCATTAATATTCCAAACACTGTCCTCAAATTTAAGGCAAGGTAGGGATGATCATCCAGATCTGCTTGGGGACGCCTCTCCCATGGGCTGCTCGTCAGGCGCCCTTCCCTCTTGGTGCCATGACTCGATGACCTATGCTCATTCAGGTTTCGTTACCTTGTCCCCTTAGGCCGCCAGCTGCATCCTTAGCTCGATGGCCCTGCTCTCAACATAGGAGAGAGGAACTGGTTCTCTTGAGAAGAGGGCTCTGCTCTCTGGGGTTCTGGTTCGTTCACCTTGTTCCCAGTTGTCAACTGGGCCACCGCCTTGGCCACTCCTGCCATCAGTTTAATCCGCCAGGGTACCATGCTGTAGGTGCCATTCTCTCAGAGCCTCTGTCATCTCCTCCCTGTTTGGCAAATGTCTGATATTATTGCCCTTGGCATTGCACAAAGATCGAAGTTCTGCCTTGAATATCTTGGCGTATGCAGACATCCTGTGCGTTCTCCTGGCAGCAGTTATTGCTCTCCCAAATAACTCGGCTCTCCTGACTGGTGCACAAAAAGCCGCCCGGAAATCTGTGACAGGATGAACCTCTTATGCCACCCTGTCTATTTTGTTGCAGGGGACAGGCTAGGCGTGCCTTGCCACCGTCCCCTTTCTTTATTCCAATTGCACCCCTCTAACGCAGTAGGAGGGGCTCTGTTGCCACCACCGGGCTTCTTCACCCGCACCTAGAGTCACTTCCATCTGGTTAATTCTTGCAGGCACCAGGTGTCCAGGCTGGTACCCCTGACCTCTTCCTTCAGTTCAGGGTTGCTGTGGATGGTTCCCCCTGCCCTATCACACTGGCCAGAGCTGCAGGGTAGCGGGCAGAGCATTGCTGATAGAATGCTGGGTCCCAACCTCAAAACAGCCAGATAACGGGTTAGATTGGTCTAATCAGTAGCTCGACGGAATTTCAGCAGAAAAGTAGGTGTCAAAGCAGCATCCTCAAGCAGTGTTGTTTATTAGCTCAAGAAGTCTTTAAAAGGACAGTTACTCACCAGTTTGAGTTACTAGTCATCTCCAAAAGTTAGATTGTATAATACATAACATGGTCTTTTTATACAGTTCCTGACAAACATGTTGACAGGGAATAAGCCAGCCCCCTGATGCTAGATGGCACCACAAAGTCTGAGATATTAAATCCGATGTTTCCCCGCATGATGTAATATCCTCTAGACTTGAGATAGCGCAATTTTAAACTTTAACAACATTTATATCAATGTGGAATTCCCTAAATCACTTGCTGTTTGTATTGTTCAGAGGTTTCCAATCTCTCTAATACCGCTTTCATACTGCCGCCCCGGCAATATCCCGGGTTTTTGAAGCCGGGTTTTTGCAGGGTCTCGGAGCGTCCCAGCTCAGAAACACCATTCATACTGCACCTCGGACCCAGGAATTTCCCGGGTTGACCCCATTCATACTGCACAAGTCTGTGCTCTGGCAATTTGTAGGAGTCATCACCAGAGCAGTTTTCATTGGCTGAAAAAAGGTGATGTCATTGAAAGGTGACTAGTTTGTTGACGCATAAAGATGATGCTAAAGTGGGTGGTGATTGTTTACCACATTACTTTTCATCATGGCCGACGACTCACTTTTGTGTAGCCCAGAGTTCATGTTTACTAGTGTGTTTTTGCTGTTTTATGCAGCAAATGAGAGTTTGCTGCAGCTGCTGACACTGTGCACTCTTGCACAGTCCCAGTTCAGGAGGAGGAAGGCGAAGTTTATGGCACAACAGAAGAAAACTCGGTGTCTGTATATACGCAGGAGGAGAGCGTTTCCAGGAGGAGAGCGTTTCTCAGGGCCAGCATTGCCTCAATTTTGAGATTAACCGAACCATGCGTGCCAGAGAGCGTAGCCACGGAGAAGCTTTCTGGTCTACTGTGGAAGCGTTTGAGGAACAGCAGTGGATGCAACACTTCAGAATGTCACGTGGGACTTTTAACTATGTGCTGGACCTTATTACCCCAGCACTTTCCAGGAAGGCCACTAACTTTGGGAAACCTATTCCAACATGTAGGCGCCTTTCTATTGTGTTGTGGTGGTATGCTACCCCTGGAGAATACCAGACAATCTCCTGCTTGTTTGGAGTGGGGATATCCACGGTGTGCACTCTAGTGCATGAAGTCACCACGGCATTGCTGGAAGCCCTGTATCATCGCTTCATCTCCTTACCGCTAGGTCAGCGCCTGGATGATACAATTGCAGGATTCCTGAAGCGTGGGTTTCCACAGTGTGCTGGAGCCATAGACGGGACACACATCCCCATCATTGCCCCCACAGACAACCATGCGGATTACTACAACCGCAAAGGCTGGCATTCCATCATTCTGCAGGCTGTGGTTGACCACAACTATTGGTAAGCATTTTTTATGGTTTTTTTTATGTGACTGTGCCATGTGTAATGCGTATTGTAAAACATTGCTATATGTATTTTTTTATGTTAGTTTCACAGATGTTTTCATCGGGTGGCCTGGACGTTCCCATGACGCAAGAGTTCTAGCAAATTCAGACCTTTACCAAATTGCTGAGGAAAGACAAGATGGCTGGCTGTTCCCTAGAGAGGTAAATATAGGTGTAATGTTGTATGATGTTTTTGTAATTGAAGCTTATATACTATTGTTTGGTATCAATATTGTATGTATTTACTGCCCCTTTTTATATATAGATGTACCACTTGCAAAATGCATTTTCACCATATAGTACCAAGTCTACTGCGTTATGTGACCAATATTTTTAACATGGTGACGTGAAACTGCATGTTTTTATTTACAGAAATCTAGGTTTGTTGATGGTGTGGAGATACCGGTACACATCATTGGGGATGCTGCTTACCCTTTGAGGCGCTGGCTGATGAAGGGGTTCACTCAGCAACATCACCTGTCTCAGGAACAGATCCGGTTTACACACACCCTCAGCTCGGCTCGGATGGTGGTGGAAAATGCTTTTGGGCGCTTGAAAGGACGTTGGCGCTGTCTATTGAAGCGCAATGACATTGACACCAAGCTTGTGCCCCACGTGGTTGCTGCTTGCTGTATTTTACATAACATTTGGGAAATTCAAAAAAGAGCAATTTCTACCTGAGTGGAATGTGCAGGAATCTGAAATGCCGGTGCTGTCAGTGGACTCCAGTACTTTTGAAGGAGAGCGCACCAATACCTCTGCTGAACTTATTAGGACCACCCTCACTGCCAATTTGTCCTCACTTGTTTGAATGTACCACACAAATGTTAAAATAAAAAATATATGTTTATTTCACATATTGTATTTTGTTTTGTACATATTTCCTCATATGTCTCTTCACCAAAAAATATAAAATGACACAATATAAAAGTGCTTACTTGCATGTAGAAAAAAATAAAATATATACATAAGTAGTAAACCGAAGACACAAATGTGCCCAAACAGTAAGTGAAAATTTGCTTTTCACGTTATATGAGAAGCTAACGGTGTGATTCCAGATCACACGTAACATACATGATAACAATTAACTGTGAAACATTTGACCATAAAACATGATTATTACAATTGCCTATATTGTGGCATTTCTGGTTGTGGAGTGGTTTGGAGTGTAAAACCCGGTGGGTATTCTATGTTGGGGTTACCCATAGGTTGAGCATGTTGTGTATTCTGTACCGGGTTTGGAGGGTTATTGCTGCCTAACATGGGTTGCCCCCGCTGGTACATAGGATAATGTCCGTCATAATAATAAGGACTTGAAGGAGGTGCCTGCACCCGTGAGAGGAGTCTGTCCATGAATACCATAATACACTCACGATTTTCGCATAACACGCGTTCCTGCATGTTCATGATTTGCATGAGGAAAGAGTCCTGGAGATCCCGCTCATTGTCCATGAAACGCTGCAGTTGTGTATTCTCGTGTTCCCTCATGGTGCTGTCCATCTCCCGCAGTTGATCCACCATGACAGTTGTCATTGTTTTAGTTGCTTGGTCCATTTTGTTGGGCCTTTTGCGTTTTTTTGGAATGTTGTAAACTGTACGTAGAAAAAACACAGTAAAACATACATTAGAATATATAATGTGGCAGAACAAAAAAGCAGTGTTGTAAGCTGATATGTGCTTGAGGCCTCCTCCCTCTTGCTCAGTAGTTTTGCACTGCAACATATGCGTGTTAATGTTAATACTTTGGAGTGTATTATATTTGTCTTTTGGGCTTTTTGTTGATATAGTTCTCTTTTTGAAGTTATGTAGAAACATTGGTGTTTGGTTTGCGTTTATGTTGATATACTTCTCTTTTTTTGACAGTTATGTTCAAACTTTTTTTTTTAAAGTTATGTAGATATATTTATTGGTATTTGGCTTGCATTTCTGTTGATATAGTTCTCTGTTTTTGGGACTTTTGTTTATACAGTTCATTTTTTTTCCCAATTATGTAGATATATATGTATGTATATATAGTTGGTTATTATGTGAGATTATTAAAGATACTTACTGTTGGAGCGTAAACTGGGACCTGGCGTAGACTCTGACACCAACACTGGTTCTGGCTGCGTTTCTTGCGAAGTCTCTGTAACGACTTGCGCAGCAGGGAATGGCTGTGAATCGTTCAATTCCTCCCAAGACATGTTGGTGTCATCTGTTGTGGCAGAGCACTCCAGTTCTGGGGTGTCTTCTATAGAATCTTCTATTATTACCGTTGCGGTCTCGCTTGTCTGTGTGCTCTCTGGTGGTGTTGGTATAGCCGCATCCACATTGCTAGAAGATGACAGTGCAATTGGATTTGTCAGAGGAGAATGTCCAAAGACCATATTGCACTGGTCATAAAAGGGCCAGTCCATTCTTTCAGCGCCACTTTTGCGCCTGTTGTGGTCATGGACTTTAGTGTACTGCTTCCTCAGGGACTTCAATTTGTTCAGGACTTGTTGCTGTGTCCTCTTTATGCCACGTTGTGTGAGTATTTTGGCGATGTTGTAGTACACTGTGGCATCCTTCACAGTCCCAGTCAGTTGCCTTCTAATTTCTTCCTCCCCTCTGACATTCAGCAGCTCACGCACCTCTTCCTCCATCCAGTGTGTCATAATTGCTGTAAATAAACACTGTTTTTGTAAACTATTAAAAGCAATTTTCTCACTAAAAAAACGCTTCTGCTTCAGCTTTAGCTTGAGAACACCGTCCACCATCTCTCCTAAAAAGCTTCTACAATCTTCCACGAGCTTCCACCGATGACATCATCCTCCAGAGACAGGCAGACAGCCAATCAGCTTGTTTTCTGTGCAACCCGGGTTAAAAAACCCGGGTTGCACCATTCATAGTGCAGGCGACCCGGGTCCGACCCGGGAATTACCCCTCGATAAATCCCGGGTTGAAGACCCGGGTTTTTAGACCCGGGATTTTGGACTTGTACCATTCATACTGCACCAAGATTGTTTGAGCTCGCCCTGGGAAAAACCCGGGATTTTGGTGCAGTATGAATGGGGTATTAGACACAGGATGAATTATCTACACTGAATAGAAAGGTTACGACCCCCTGCTGTGCATTCAGACTACAAAGATATGTTGGTCACTAGATGAACAGATTTAGCATGGGATTAGCATTCCCTGCCCTCAGAAGTTACAAAATAAAATGTGCTCCTGCATGGCGTACAGCCTCAGAAATCAATACATTTTCAGTACATTTGCAATGATATACATTGTGCACTGCACCATTAATCAAAATAAATGTATACAATAAGGTATCTATAAGTGATCCAGCCACACTCATATTGCTTATTCCCATTCAAACACATAGCTTACATCATCACACGTAGATCCGAGAAGTACCTAGCAGACGCATGAATTACTGATACAGGCGGAGCGGCACGGTACGCCATTGTGAACGTAACATAAATTCTGTTACTACTGAAGTCATCAAGCAACGTATGTAACGTTCTGCACCTTGTTGATTTCGGGAGTATGCAGCGGCGATTCATGTACATTTTCAAGCGGACGTACGATGCGCTCAATATGCGCACATTAATGACTCAGGCCCTCCATGTGGATTATCAGGATTAATTGGAACTGGATCCTATATTTTACTACAGTTGGAACCCTTGAAATAGTATGTGATAGACCAAACTCCACTTTTTTTCGATGCTATCAGTTTGTAATCGTGTTATAATGACTCATTATGGAACTTGAATAACTGAGTGTTACAAAACAATGTTCCGAGTATGTGCAAAATAAAGTAATTTGCTGCCCCACATAAAACCAAGAGACCGAGGACATCATCTACAGGGATTATCTTCTGTAAGATCTTGTCTGATTTGTTTCCCGTCCGCGGGGTGAACCGAGACAACTTTGGGTAAGTTGCTGTATTTTGTGATACCAAACAGTGGAAGTATCAGGAAGATTTGGATCAAAAAAATGGACAATGTGGGTTGAGGTCACAGAACAATGCCGGACACTGAGGCCATAGGGCAAGGTAGAATTATTTGGTGAGAAATAGGCGTGTTCTGGGTCCTCAGCTTTTTGGGGGGAGAGGGGGCTTCAGTAGACAGGAGGGAGTATAACAGGGACTGCTAGAGGGAGAGAAGTGTGAGCTCTGCAGCACATCCCTCTGTCCCCAGCTGCTGACAAGTGTCAGTGAGATAAGTAGCATAGGTGAGATGTCAGGACCAGGTCAGAGCTGTATTTGCATAAAGGCAAATTAGGCACTTTTTAAAGTGTTAAATATTATTTTAACTTTTTAATCTCTATTTTTTAACTTTTATTTTAGTGGAACTGATCTGGGCATGTAAGTTAACCCTTACAGCTCAGACACAGTGTCGCTGATTGGATGGCATGGTACCCCTGGTAGCCAGATACCGGTGGGTTGTACACACCCCAGTCTGACACTGTATTCTTATTTATTTAATAAACATTTTTTTTATAATTTGAGTTCACATATATATATATTTATTTATTTCTTTATTCAGTGCCTGGATTTGCAGTGTCTGTCACTATACAACTAACTGCCATCTTCCCTCCTATCACAAACGGAATTTAGAACCCCCTCCCTCTTTATAAGAACTTCACACTGCAATGCTGATAAGAGACAGTACAGGAGAGCGGAGGAGGCAGGTAAGATCTACACTGCACCTTTACATCTGTATACAGACATATATACTGCTGCTATACTCCTCTATACATCTATATACAGTGATATAACATACATATATACTGCTATACTCCTCTATACATCTATATACAGACATATATACTACTATACTCCTCTATACATCTATATACAGACATATATACTACTATGCTCCTCTATATATCTATATACAGACATATATACTACTATACTCCTCTATACATCTATATACAGACATTTATACTGCTATACTCCTCTATATATCTATATACAGACATTTATACTACTATACTCCTCTATATATCTATATACAGCCATATATACTGCAATTTCATTCTCTGATAGTGGGAGAATCAGACAGTGATCAGCGCTGTTATAATCAGTTACATCGTGAATCAGACAAGTCCTGGGGGGCTGCAGACAGGAGGTGAGGGATTAGGGGGGGCAGAAATATGAGGGTCAGTTGGAAAGTGCAATGTATATTATCATGGTAAATATTCAGGAGAATCAGATACTCCATTCCCTTAACTGGGGGGGCAGGTATTGAGGAGTCTGTAGGGGGGCAGGTATTGGAGAGTTTATAGGGGGACAGGTATTGGGGAGTCTGTAGAGGTGGGCAGGTATTGGGGAGTCTGTAGGGGGGCAGGTATTGGAGAGTCTGTAGGGGGCAGGTATTGGGGAGTCTGTAGAGGGGGGGCAGGTATTGGACAGTCTATAGGGGGGGCAGGTATTGGGGAGTTTTTAGAGGGGGGCAGGTATTGGGAAGTCTGTAGGGGGGCAGGTATTGGGGAGTCTGTATGGGAAAGGAGATCAAGAAAAGAGAGGATTATAAGAGCACTCCTATCCACATAGCAAAAGTAACTCAATGATTACTATTTAATAGTTGCGGGCAAAAAGCCTTTATTAATAATTGCAACATATCCATCCAGATGATGATATATAACCTCATAGGTAAAAAAAGTGAAATATTAAAAGAAAGATATAGATTATAGTGTAAAGAAAAATAGAAAAAGTGTATTAAAAAAACTAGGATAGTGGAGCCAGGTATTATAATAATACAGTAGGACAGCTAAATGCCAATATAATTGTCACCTTAAAAAGCCACAAATAATAAATATATTATGGGCAGGTGAAAATAAATAATATTGGTATATGTGATATTAGGTTAAATCACATGATTAGGAGCATATATAGCACATACAAATTGGTGGGAATAAATATTATAGATCAAATCGCTGTCATTGGGTCAGATATTAATATAATAATATTAATTGGTCAAAGTTACCAAGAACAGCATGGTTAGAATAAGATAATATCCCAGACAATTGTGTGCCAAAGTGTTGCTCGAGATGTCCCTAACTGATTTAAATATAGGCGCACCCAATGACTGTGGTAAGTGCCATATATTCCTTGGTTAGATATATACAAAGCGTTATTGCTAATAATATCCTAAAGTGTTAACCATATGGTCAGTCATATATATTAGTCAGAGTTAGCACAAAAGTGTAGGTAAATAGAGTAATGTCCCAAATCAGTGTATGTCATGATGCTTACACTAAATGTCCATAACTAGTGTAGGACAAGATAGAGTAGTCATATATGGTGGCTTAGACATAAATACACCAAACTGCTATAGCGATTAATAGTGAATCCCTAACTAAATGTATACAAAGCACTGTTGCTCAGGAACTTCACAAGTACTAACCACTTGGTCAGTGATATGAGAGCGCTCGCGGCACCACTTCCGGGTATGACGTCAGTGTTGACGTCAATTACCCATAACCCCAGGTGGTGCCGCGAGCGCTCTCATACCACTTACCAAGTATATTAATATCTGACCCAATGACAGCGATTTGATCTATAATATTTATTCCCACCAATTTGTATGTGCTATATATGCTCCTAATCATGTGATTTAACCTAATATCACATATACCAATATTATTTATTTTCACCTGCCCATAATATATTTATTATTTGTGGCTTTTTAAGGTGACAATTATATTGGCATTTAGCTGTCCTACTGTATTATTATAATACCTGGCTCCACTATCCTAGTTTTTTTAATACACTTTTTCTATTTTTCTTTACACTATAATCTATATCTTTCTTTTAATATTTCACTTTTTTTTACCTATGAGGTTATATATCATCATCTGGATGGATATGTTGCAATTATTAATAAAGGCTTTTTGCCCGCAACTATTAAATAGTAATCATTGAGTTACTTTTGCTATGTGGATAGGAGTGCTCTTATAATCCTCTCTTTTCTTGATCTCCTTTCATGTTCTACTATGATAAGGAGCACCCCCTCATTTGTGTAGACTATGATCTCTATATAGCTTGAGGTATATTCCAGCTTTGTGCAGGACAATATTTTTCTCTCTTTTTTTCTCTCTGGAGTCTGTATGGGGGCAGGTATTGGGAAGTCTTCAGAGGGGGGCAGGTATGGGGAGTCTGTAGGGGAGGCAGGTTTTGGAGAGTCTGTAGGATGGGGCAGTTATTGAGGAGTCTGTAGGGGGGCAGGTATTGGAGAGTCTGTAGAGGGGGCAGGTATTGGGGAGTCTGTAGGGTGGGGCAGGTATTGAGGAGTCTGTAGGGTGGGCAGGTATTGGAGAGTCTGTAGGGTGGGCAGGTATTGGAGAGTCTGTAGGGTGGGCAGGTATTGGGGAGTCTGTGGAGGGGCAGGTATTGGGGAGTCTTTAGAGGGGGGCAGGTATTGAGGAGTCTGTAGGGGGGGCAGGTATTAGAGAGTCTGTAGGATGGGGGCAGTTATTGAGGAGTCTGTAGGGTGGGGGCAGGTGTTGAGGAGTCTGTAGGGGGCAGGTATTAGAGAGTCTGTAGAAGGGAGCAGGTATTGGTGAGTCTGTATGGTGGGGGCAGGTATTGAGGAGTCTGTAGGGTGGGCAGGTTTTGGGGAGTCTGTGGAGGGGGGCAGGTATTGGGGAGTCTGTGGGGGGGCAGGTGTTGGGGCGTCTGTAGGGTGGGGACAGTTATTGAGGAGTCTGTAGGGTGGGCAGGTGTTGGGGAGCTGTAGACGGGGCAGGTATTGGGGAGTCTGTAGGGGGGCAAGTATTGGAGAGTATATAGGGGGGGCATGTATTGGGGAATCTGTAGAGGGGGGCTGGTATTGGGGAGTCTGTAGAGGGGCAGGTTTTGGTGAGTGTGTAGGGGGGCAGGTATTGGGGAGTCTGTAGAGGGGGGCAGGTATTGGGGAGTCTGTAGAAGGGGCAGGTATTGGAGAGTCTTTAGGGTGGGCAGGTATTGGGGAGTCTGTGGAGGAGGGGCAGCTATTGATGAGTCTGTAGAGGGGGGTCAGGTAGTGGGGAGTCTGTGGGGGGCAGGCATTGGGGAGTCTTTAGAGGGGGCAGGTATTGGGGAGTCTGTATGGGGGCAGGTATTGGGGAGTCTGTAGAGGGGCAGGTATTGGGGAGTCTTTAGAGGGGGCAGGTATTGAGGAGTCTGTAGGGGGGCAGGTATTGGGGAGTCTGTATGGGGGCAGGTATTGGAGAGTCTGTAGGATGGGGGCAGTTATTGAGGAGTCTGTAGGGTGGGGGCAGGTGTTGAGGAGTCTGTAGGGGGGCAGGCATTAGAGAGTCTATAGAGGGGCAGGTATTGGTGAGTGTGTAGGGGGGCAGGTATTGGGGAGTCTGTAGAGGGGGGCAGGTATTGGGGAGTCTGTAGGGGGGGCAGGTATTGGAGAGTCTTTAGGGTGGGCAAGTATTGGGGAGTCTGTGGAGGAGGGGCAGGTATTGAGGAGTCTGTAGAGGGGGGCAGGTAGTGGGGAGTCTGTGGGGGGCAGGCATTGGGGTGTCTTTAGAGGGGGCAGGTATTGGGGAGTCTGTATGGGGGCAGGTATTGGGGAGTCTGTAGAGGGGCAGGTATTGGAGAGTCTGTATAATGGGGCAGTTATTGAGGAGTCTGTAGGGTGGGGGCAGGTGTTGAGGAGTCTGTAGGGGGGCAGGCATTAGAGAGTCTGTAGAGGGGGCAGGTATTGGGGAGTCTGTAGGGTGGGGGCAGGTATTGAGGAGTTTGTAGGGTAGGCAGGTTTTGGGGAGTCTGTGGAGGGGGGGCAGGTATTGAGGAGTCTGTAGAGAGGGGGCAGGTATTGGGGAGTCTGTGGGGGGGCAGGTTTTGGGGAGTCTGTAGGGTGGGGGAAGTTATTGAAGAGTCTGTAGTGTGGGCAGGTGTTGGGGAGTCTGTAGACGGGGCAGGTATTGAGGAGTCTGTAGGGGGGCAAGTATTGTAGAGTTTATGGGGGGGCAGGTATTGGGGAGTCTGTAGAAGGGGGCAGGTATTGGGGAGTCTGTAGGGGGGCAGGTATTGGAGAGTGTGTAGGGGGCAGGTATTGGGGAGTCTGTAGTGGGGGACAGGTATTGGGGAGTCTGTAGGGGGGGCAGGTATTGGAGAGTCTTTAGGGTGAGCAGGTATTGGGGAGTCTGTAGAGGGGGGGCAGGTATTGAGGAGTTTGTATGGTGGGGGCAGGTATTGGGGAGTCTTTAGAGGGGGGCAGGTATTGAGGAGTCTGTAGGGGGGGCAGGTATTAGAGAGTCTGTAGGATGGGGGCAGTTATTGAGGAGTCTGTAGGGTGGGGGCAGGTGTTGAGGAGTCTGTAGGGGGCAGGTATTAGAGAGTCTGTAGAAGGGAGCAGGTATTGGTGAGTCTGTATGGTGGGGGCAGGTATTGAGGAGTCTGTAGGGTGGGCAGGTTTTGGGGAGTCTGTGGAGGGGGGCAGGTATTGGGGAGTCTGTGGGGGGGGCAGGTGTTGGGGCGTCTGTAGGGTGGGGACAGTTATTGAGGAGTCTGTAGGGTGGGCAGGTGTTGGGGAGCTGTAGACGGGGCAGGTATTGGGGAGTCTGTAGGGGGGCAAGTATTGGAGAGTATATAGGGGGGGCATGTATTGGGGAATCTGTAGAGGGGGGCTGGTATTGGGGAGTCTGTAGAGGGGCAGGTTTTGGTGAGTGTGTAGGGGGGCAGGTATTGGGGAGTCTGTAGAGGGGGGCAGGTATTGGGGAGTCTGTAGAAGGGGCAGGTATTGGAGAGTCTTTAGGGTGGGCAGGTATTGGGGAGTCTGTGGAGGAGGGGCAGCTATTGATGAGTCTGTAGAGGGGGGTCAGGTAGTGGGGAGTCTGTGGGGGCAGGCATTGGGGAGTCTTTAGAGGGGGCAGGTATTGGGGAGTCTGTATGGGGGCAGGTATTGGGGAGTCTGTAGAGGGGCAGGTATTGGGGAGTCTTTAGAGGGGGCAGGTATTGAGGAGTCTGTAGGGGGGCAGGTATTGGGGAGTCTGTATGGGGGCAGGTATTGGAGAGTCTGTAGGATGGGGGCAGTTATTGAGGAGTCTGTAGGGTGGGGGCAGGTGTTGAGGAGTCTGTAGGGGGGCAGGCATTAGAGAGTCTATAGAGGGGCAGGTATTGGTGAGTGTGTAGGGGGGCAGGTATTGGGGAGTCTGTAGAGGGGGGCAGGTATTGGGGAGTCTGTAGGGGGGGCAGGTATTGGAGAGTCTTTAGGGTGGGCAGGTATTGGGGAGTCTGTGGAGGAGGGGCAGGTATTGAGGAGTCTGTAGAGGGGGGCAGGTAGTGGGGAGTCTGTGGGGGGCAGGCATTGGGGTGTCTTTAGAGGGGGCAGGTATTGGGGAGTCTGTATGGGGGCAGGTATTGGGGAGTCTGTAGAGGGGCAGGTATTGGAGAGTCTGTATAATGGGGCAGTTATTGAGGAGTCTGTAGGGTGGGGGCAGGTGTTGAGGAGTCTGTAGGGGGGCAGGCATTAGAGAGTCTGTAGAGGGGGCAGGTATTGGGGAGTCTGTAGGGTGGGGGCAGGTATTGAGGAGTTTGTAGGGTAGGCAGGTTTTGGGGAGTCTGTGGAGGGGGGGCAGGTATTGAGGAGTCTGTAGAGAGGGGGCAGGTATTGGGGAGTCTGTGGGGGGGCAGGTTTTGGGGAGTCTGTAGGGTGGGGGAAGTTATTGAAGAGTCTGTAGTGTGGGCAGGTGTTGGGGAGTCTGTAGACGGGGCAGGTATTGAGGAGTCTGTAGGGGGGCAAGTATTGTAGAGTTTATGGGGGGGCAGGTATTGGGGAGTCTGTAGAAGGGGGCAGGTATTGGGGAGTCTGTAGGGGGGCAGGTATTGGAGAGTGTGTAGGGGGCAGGTATTGGGGAGTCTGTAGTGGGGGACAGGTATTGGGGAGTCTGTAGGGGGGGCAGGTATTGGAGAGTCTTTAGGGTGAGCAGGTATTGGGGAGTCTGTAGAGGGGGGGCAGGTATTGAGGAGTTTGTATGGTGGGGGCAGGTATTGGAGAGTCTGTAGGGGGGGCAGGTATTGAGGAGTCTGTAGAGGGGGAGCAGGTACTGAGGAGTCTGTAGGAGGGGTCAGGTATTGAGGAGTCTGTATGGTGGGGGCAGGTATTGGAGAGTCTGTAGGTTGGGGGCAGGTATTGGAGAGTCTGTAGAGGGGGGGCAGGTATTGAGGAGTCTGTAGAGGGGGGGCAGGTATTGAGGAGTCTGTAGAGGGGGGACAGGTATTGAGGAGTTTTTATGGTGGGGGCAGGTATTGGAGAGTCTGTAGAGGGGGGGCAGGTATTGGAGAGTCTGTAGGGTGGGGGGCAGGTATTGAGGAGTCTGTAGGGTGGGGAGCTGTCAAATATTGGAAAAAACTTGAGACCTGTGACCAATTGAAGACAGAGAAGCCATCTCTACCCCTGAAATCTTAATTCCATCAGGCAGGAATTCAGGAGAGTCCTGTGTTAGAGACGCACTCGGACCTACCACCAGTTAGGGACACTTCGTTCGTCTGTCTCCTGAATTTCACCAGATAGACTCTCCGGAGGGTTTCTGTATTTGTGTGAGCAGAGACTGACATCTGCTACAGGGGCCAGCTGGAAACAGGAGGGTCCATCCTTTAATAGCTGGAACAATGGAATATGAGGACAGAATGTGGCTGAGAATGGAACCTTATCAGTACAAAGACCGTGCGCTTGTGAGTCAGGTTACTACAGCCTGAGCTGAGGGAGAGAGCACTCGCTAGGGTGGGTTTGCTGTTCTCTATTAGCCAGTCTTATTTTGTTCTACTGTTTCTGGTAATTAAAGATTTTATGTTTCAAACCCCTGACTGGAGAGCCATGTTTTACACCTAACTACTAATGCTGGGTACACACTACACGGTTTTCGTCCAATAATCGGCTCAATCAGGCGATATACGACCGCTTGTTCAAAAGTCGGGTCAGTGTGTGCAGTGACACGATGGTCGAAAGTCTGCCCAAATGGACGATTCTCGCCTCATTTGGTTAGTCGTAACGTTTAATATTTTCGTTCCAATCTCGTTTCCACTGTGTAGTGTGTATAAACTTCCGACCGATCCACAACAGTGTGTGTACGAAATTCCAGTCATTGCTCATGACAACATGGTTGTAAAAAGTCGCTAAAGGGATGTCCGCTCTTCCCTTTATCGTCCTAAACAAAGCTACTGTGTATGCAGTCCATGGACCAAGCGATCGGACCATCGATCGCATAAAAAGTTGGTTGAAATTTCTGTAGTGTGTACCCAGCTTTAGTCACTGATCAAACGTTTGATTTGGCTAATCCCATCACAATATGGTGATACCGGCATAAAAAAATCTGTGCAAGTTCAAGTGCCAGAATTCTGGGAACCAGGGGCCTGATTCATCAAGGATCTTAACTTAAGAAACTTCTTATTTCAGTCTCCTGGACAAAACCATGTTACAATGCAAGGGGTGCAAATTAGTATTCTGTTTTACACATAAGTTAAATACTGACTGTTTTTGCATGTAGCACACAAATATCAACTTTAAATTTCAGTGTACAAATAAGTATTTGTGTGCTACATGAAAAAACAGTCAGTATTTAACTTATGTGTAAAACAGAATGCTAATTTGCACCCCTTGCATTGTAACATGGTTTTGTCCAGGAGACTGGAATAAGAAGTTTCTTAAGTTAAGATCCTTAATGAATCAGGCCCTGTGTTTTTAAAAGTTAAAGCAACAAGAAAGCAAATGTATTTATTATAAAGTAAAAATCTTAGATAAGGATCTCATAGACTGGACTGTGTTATGTTAATAATGTTACACAAAAGTTATTTCTGTGGTCAAGTACAGAAGTCACATACTGTAGGTGTTGAAAGTGTTTACAAAGATAAAGTTGCTGCTATTTAAGATAAAGACCAGATAAATACACAACAACAACATTTCTTCTGCAATTCTGCCTTTTCCAGATAAAGCTCTTGGAAACTAGATAGAGAGACTTCATACAGGTGTCTCAGCCCCTCAGAGATAGAGAGGACTGGAGCCTACAACCTGTGTAGAAAGCAGAGGTGCATGAAAGTGATATGAGGTTTATGGAGGACATCCGTGCTGTGATGGACTATGATCCTTTGTAATGTGCTATAAGGATGTTTCAGAGTAACTGAAAGCACAACAGAAACTTCATTCTCTAAAGGACGTAAATCCTGGTCAGTGTAAAAGTGTGGTGCTGGGTCTGCCCGGAGTGGACTATGTCAAAATTAAAGTGTTTGATACTATGAAACACGCTATAACTGATTTTATGGCATTTGGAACAAAAAATACTCTAAAAAGAATGTTGTGATTTAAAGAAGCAGCAAATTCAGAGAGATAAAAGTACAGGAAGAAACAATTAAAAGTTGTCTGATGAACTGTCTGCCTTACAAATGTAAGATGAAGAAGTGGAAACCCTGAGATAGATTGAAAAACAGACCATTACAGAGAAGAAGAATCAGAATAAAGACATTTTAACAGAGCGTTTTGCAGAGATAGCAGGGAAAGGCAGTCTTCAAACAGCCGTCCTTTAGGCTGGGTACACACTTAAGGTTTTTCAGCTGATTATTGGGCCAATTACACAATAAATGACCACTGGACCCCAAATCACATTAGTGTGTACGCTCCAACGATGAACAATTATCATTCCAAAGCTCATCGTATCGTTTGATTTGATTTTTAACCCGGACTAATAATCTTGTTGAACAATCCTGCAGTGTGTATTCACTCACGATCGGCTGTGTCCATAGATCTCACATGGAGTGTGCAGAGTCACCATCTTTTCAGCCAATGGTTGCGACAGATGAAGAGCACAGATCTGGAGGTAAATTATTAAAATATGTATACTGTGTACACATGAATCGGCTGCTGATCTGTACTATTTTTCTCCAGTCGTTGGTAAGATCATAAATGATATCGCATCAGGAGAAATTTTCTGTAGTGTGTACCCAGCCTTATAACTTCAAAGATAGATCCTGAGCAGTAACAGACAGGCCATAATTAACGCCCCACAAAAACATTTGGGAGAAAAGGGTAAAGAAATGGAGACAGTAAGAGAATGCATAAAGGAGCATCAAAGCAAAACAGAGAGTGCACAGGGAAACATGGCTCAAAGTGATGATAAAAAGTGACTCTCTAATTGAATCCTTAGGAGTGAGAAAGATCATCTGACTGTAAAACAAAGGGTGTGAACAAAATGTTGTAAGTAACATTAAATGAGACTTTTCGTTAGTGTCTAAAGTAAAACAAGAAATTTCTTCACTTTTGGAGACTCACATTAAATGGGTAACGAGAGACACTGCAAAGTAAATGTGTTTAAAGATACCCTCTTAATGGTTCACAAAGAAAAGTAAACAGTCCGTGGTGATTTTAGGTTTCAGAATAATACTCTGCTGGAGAAGCAGCAGAAGTTTTATCAGTAACTCACCAAGAAGAAATGTTCCAACTATGCAGAAAACTGTGACCGAGTTTGTGAGAGAAAGACCGAAGCTCTGGCCTTGGTCTGCTCCTTGTAGGAGGCGTTGGAGCATAAGGGTGAATGAGAAAGACTCGACAAGCAACTGCATACTGAGGATTTGGTCTCTTCCAAGGGTGAAGACGTTCGAATAAATGAAGCTTAAATCCAGGAGCTCAGACAGGAACATGCACAAAGTGTTAAGAACCTCTCTGAGTAGCTGCACAGAAATTATGGTGAAAACAAAACGTAGAAAAGGCCAATCAGGCTACTGGAGTGTGAGTATAGTGAGACTATGAGTGAAGACTCTTCTATAGGCTGGATGATGGTCAGGAAGAAGACTGACCAAATTACTGTTTGGTGACAAAGGGGTATATTTACTAAACTGCGGGTTTGAAAAAGTGGAGATGTTGCCTATAGCAACCAATCAGATTCTAGTTATCATTTATTTAGTACAGTCTACAGAATGACAGCTAGAATCTGATTGGTTGCCATAGACAACATCTCCACATTTTGAAACCCGCAGTTTAGTAAATATACTCCAAAGTGTCTAATTTAGATATGATATATTGATCATTTATTTATTTTCGGTCAAAGACATCAAATATATATTACAATCACCAGGGAGAAGGAGCTGCCAAGGGAAAAGCAGAAAGTAAGAAAACAGAACCTGAGAAGAGAAAAAACAAGGGATCTGATGGGGAAATCAGGCAGAAAGTGCTGAGAAGAACCTGGCAGTAACATATGGCCGGCGTTAGCCAACAGCCCCACCAGCACCAGCATAAATGTCCCTAATGAGAAAAGAACGGTGAGAGCTGAATAAAGTCTGACAGTAAAGATGAGCAGCTGTTATTTTCGGGCATGGGAAATAAAATGCATTCCTGGGTAGTAAAGTAAAGAGACAAGCAGTGCAACAGCTGGAGTTTACAGGTCCAAGTAGGACATTGGCCAAGAATGGAAAAGGCACCAACTCTACTAGATTGATGGACTATTATTTTAGTTTTGGCTATTGGACTGAAAGGATAAGCTATAAACATGCAAAGAGAGTCAAATGTACCTGGAAGATGAGATTATTAGATGGAGACATTTTTTTTGTTGGTCTTGAAGGTGTTGAAATACACAGCCCTTGACCAATTAATGGAAAAGGAACATTGGCTTGGGTGGCCTAGCTCTAAGGTCGCTTACCCCCAAAACTGTGAGCTTAGAGGGCTTGGGGTGACAATTCCAGGCTAGATGGAGATGTTTAGCAACCTGTCAATGCTCTAGAGCTTGTTATTCTCCCTAACAGCTTTGAGAAGGTGGGTGATGTCCTACTGGAAGCAGAGAGCTAAAACCTATGAACAATTGGACACAGACGGCTGCTCTGTCCCCTGAGAGCTGGAATCTGCCAGACGGGAGCTCAGGACAATCCTGCGCTACAAAGAGAAGCTGAAGGACCAGACTTGGGAGCAGCTGGAGAAGGATAGTCAGTCTGTCGCCTGATCCCACCAAGCAGGAGCTCAGGAAAGTCTTGTGCTTGTGTGAGAGAGATCTAAGACTACCACAGAGGCCAGTTGGAGACTGACGGACATCATGTGACCGGCTGCGGAGGGACCGTCAGAAGCTTGTGGACTGTGTATTTTAGTGTTATACCCCTACAGCAATAAGAGCAAGTGGCCTAGAAAGGTGTCAGCCGTCATATGAGTGTGTTTTTATTCTGCTTTACTGGTGCTGATCAATAAGCTAAACTATATAATAAACCCTGACTTACCTGGTAAAGATCCAGTATTTAAACCTAATCCACTAGACAAAAAGCTGTTACATGTATAAGAGAGGCGTAAAAGCTAAAGGGTGTATATAGGACCAATGTTACTCAATGCTTCAGTGTTTATAGATTTGCAGCATATTTTCATTCTATATATTTTGATATTTATTATCTGTATATTATTGCACCAAATGACATGTTTTATATTAAGGTTTGGACTCATTGACAGCACAAACTGTTCTTTATGTATTACTGAACTGTGGCACCAATCTAGCTAGAAGATGATCTGCAGTCAGGGAGTAGAGATAATGTCCCACTGACGTTAAGGGCTCATTCACACAATGGGAAAATGAATTACGTCCATCATCATCATCATCATCATCATTATCATTATCATTTATTTATATAGCGCTGTACAGATATCTCACTCACATCAGTCCCTGCCCCATTGGAGCTTACAGTCTGAATTCCCTAATATACACACACAGTCCATAGAAACTAACAAGCGCTTTATCACTACAGACTTGTACTGGTAGCGAGTGTTACTGCACAAGGAACAGGTCAAGGTACAATCCAAAAAATTTTAAGCAATGTTAAAATATTTATAGATATTTCTCACTTTGTTTAGACTGTAAGCTCCAATGGGGCAGGGACTGATGTGAGTGAGTTCTCTGTACAGCGCTGCGGAATTAGTGGCGCTATATAAATAAATGATGATGATGATGATGATGGATGAAGAAGAGCTGACAGTTTACAATGAGACACAGGGGTGGATATGGTACGGCAGATCAAACAAGCGGTTGACATGACGTAGTCCAATACCTCCAGTCAGTCATATATCTATATATATCTATATCGCTGCAATTTGTCATCACATATTTACTGCGGGAACTCTATGTTATTTCTTTACATTATGGGAATATTCCCTGGGGAGGAGATTCTAATAAACATAGTAACATAGTAACATAGTAACATAGTAACATAGTTGATGATAGTAGTTGAAAAAAGACACCAGTCCATCAAGTTCAACCTATTTTGGATCTCCTGTGATCCCTCATTTAGATTTGAAATTGATCCAGATTAAGCAACCGCCAATCTGGTTCAATACGGAGAAATTCCCCCAGAACCAATATTGCAGTCCTATTTTTTTCCTGTATCCACTACTATCTTTCATTGTAATTAACGGTCGTATCCCTGGATACACTTTGTCACAAAAAATTTGTCTATCCCTTTCTTAAACATATCTATTGAATCTGCCATCACAACCTTCCCTGGCAGTGAATTCCATATCTTGACTGCCCTTACTGTAAAGAACCCCTTCCTTTGCTGGTTGTGAAATTTCCTCTCCTCTAACCTTAGGGGGTGACCGCGTGTCCTGTGTATAGTCCTTGGGGTAAAAGTTCCCATGAAAGTTCTCTATATTGACCCTTAATGTATTTGTACATAGTAATCATATCTCCCCTTAGACGTCTCTTTTATTCCTAAACTGGCTAACCTTTCCTCATAACTTAATGACTCCATACCCTTTATCAATTTTGTCATCCTTCTCTGAATCTTTTCTATTTCCAAAAGGTATTTTTTATAGAGTGGTGCCCAGAACTGTACTGCATATTCAAGATGAGGTCTTACCAACGATTTATACAGTGGCAAAATTACACTGTCTTCCCTTGCATCTATGCCCCTTTTTATGCATGCCAATACTTTAATTGCCCTTGCAGCTGCTGCTTGACATTGAGCACTATGGCTAAGTCTACTGTCTACGAGCACTTATAAATCCTTCCCCATTATAGATTCTCCTAAATTAATCCCATTTAATTTTATAGATTGCTTGTTTGTTTTTGATCCCTAAATGCATAACCTTACATTTATCTATGTTAAACCTCATATTCCATTTGGCCACCCAATCCTCCAGTTTATTTAAAGTCCTCTATAGAGAAGCTACATCTAGCTCTGATTCTATTACCTTACAGAGTTTAGTGTCATCTGCAAAATTTAAATCTTTACTCTCTAAACCATCACCAAGGTCATTAATAAATATATTAAAAAAGAGTGGCCCCAGCACGGAACCTTCAGGTACTCCACTTAAAACTTTTGACCAATTAGAAAATGTTTCATTTATCACAACTCTCTGTTCCCTATTCTCTAACCAGTTTTTGAACCAAGTGCAAATATTGTTTCCTAGACCCAGTTCCCTTATTTTGTAAACCAACGTCTTATGTGACACTGTATCAAAATCCTTTGCAAAATCCAAGTAGACCACATCTACTGTCCTGCCCTGGTCTAAGTTCTCACTTAATTCCTCATAGAAACTAATTAGATTAATTTGACATGACCTATCCCTCACAAATCCATGTTGATTCCCACTAATAATTTTATTGCATACCAAGTAATCCCGAATACTGTCCCTTAATATAACTTCCAGTAGTTTACCCACTATTGATGTCAGATTTATAGGTCTATAATTCCCTGGTTGTAATCTCGTCCCCTTTTTAAACAACGACACCACATCTGCTATTCGCCAATCCCTTGGTACTGAGCCTGATGAGATTGAATCTATGAAAATTAAGAATAGCGGTCTAGCTATTTCTGAGTTTAGCTCCATAAGAACCCTTGGGTGTATGCCATCTGGACCTGAAGCTTTATTTATATTCAGTCACCTTTGGACTTCTTCCTTTTTCAGCCAAGTATTAATTGATGGTACAGTTTAATTTCCGTTTTTATAAATTCACCCATCTCACTTCTTAGCGGTCCTTTATTATCCATTTATATACTTAAAAAACTTTTGGGGTTTTGTCTTACTTTCTTTTTCAACTTGTTTTTCATTTTCTAATTTAGCCAACCAGAGATTCCCTCTTCTCCTGCCTGTAATAGCTGTATTACAGAGCCAGGCGAGATCTCTGGTTTCATTCACAAAGTCCATGAAACTCCCCAAGAGCGAACGTGCCAGACGTGTGCGCAGGAAGCTGGAGGGACAACGGAAGGCAAACAAATCAGGGCCCGGTCATTAGGCAGATGAAGGAGACAGAGAAACTGTAAAATAAAAAGTACAAAAGTCAGGAAAAGGGGTAAAGAGAGAAAGATAGAGATTGTCTGGGAGATTAAATAATTAAATAATTAAATAATTACACTTACGTCCATATAACATTTCCACTAATATATCCAAATATTACCAATCAATAAACCATCAAACCATTAACTCCAAAAACTATCCTATACAACTCTCTCTTTCACACTGGGAGGTAAACTAGACGGGTTTAATAATGAGACCATCAAAATAGAATTATAGTATCCAGCAGAAATCTCACTATCTCACCTCATTGTTATGTTACACTGTGTCATGTGCAAGCTAACTTTTGGGCATATAACTCTGCAAATATGTGTTTTTGAATTAATTCCTAGAGGAGCTGTTTAAATCAATGTGTTTGATTATGTTAAACTCCCCAGAGAACTGGTAGATAAGAGCCCAGATCTATTGCAGCACCTTGTATCATTTATGACAGGTCGCAAAAGTGAAAGCCTTTGAAAATATCTCTTTCAGTACAGTGAAATCTAATCTCTGGGAGGCCTCAGACCAGAGCCATCTTAACAACATTATGGGCCTCCGTGCAAAGCAGTGCACCGGAGCCCCTAGATATAGATAGAGATATATATATATGTATACAGATACAGATATGGATATATAGAGATAGAGATAGATAGATGTACTTGCTCAGTGACCCTTGTAGTTTTTTTTTGCAGGCTTTTTTCTTTTGCAGGATTATTTATTCTCATTAAGAGCCCTGCCTATGGGGCCCCCTTGCCCCTGGGGCCCCCGGGCACCTGCCCATCGTGCCCAATGGAAAAGATGGCCCTGCCTCAGACAGGCCGATTGCAGAGACAGAGTTATATGTGAGTGACAAATTCAAGCTGAATAGGGTCACTGGAAAATATCATATCATTTTCTCCAATATCCTACTTACCAGGGGCATGTGTGGTATGCAGATGAAGGGGAATTTATGACCTGTTGTGTGGAGGTAAAATCATGTTTGTAAGTCATACTGGTACAAAGCTGGGACAGGTTAATTAAATCTGACTAGAAAAGGTTTTGTGTCAACAGGAGTCGTAAAACCCTAATTTGTATTAACATAGACCTGTCAGTTCTGACATCACAGGCAGGGGGGCTGTGAGCCCTCCCGCAGTCTTTAAAACTGTAGTGTAAGGAATTGTTCACTTTTGGGAGTCAATCTGATATTGAAGAGGGTCCCATTTTTCTGCTTCTCAAAGCGCCAGAAACTTGATTATAAGTGAGTCATCAATTCTGTGTTTTATCCTTTTTATTTTATAAGAATCAATTGCATTATATTTGTATGCCTTTTATTACCTGTTTTATCCTAAGCATTGTGGATGTATTTTTCATATTATATTACACTTAATAAGTTCAAGGGGTAAATGTATTAAGCTGAGATTTTTTCGGCGTGTTTGAAAAACCAATCAGATTCTAGCAATCATTTATTTAGTACATTCTACAAAATGATACCTAGAATCTGACTGGTTGCTATAGGCAACATCTCCACTTTTCAAACCTGCCAGAAAACTCTCACCTTGATACATTTACCCCCAAGTCTCTGTGTTCTTACAAATTCACGCTAGCTTGGTCAGAACGCTACATAATGTAAAACCGGGGAGAACATTGTGGTTTATGTTAACTCTGATTAAAGTAAATTGTGCTATTATTATTATTATTATTAATTTTTATTTATAAGGCGCCACTAGGTATCGGTAGCGCCGTACAGGGACAGACAGAAACACGATACAGGGTGAGACAGCACGGAACAGTTAACAAAAAGAACAATAACTCGGAAGCTCAATGTACAGCTAGAAGAGAGGTGAGAGCCCCCAGAGGGGTAGCTAGAGGGGTAGAAGGGCAGGAGGACCTCACGGAGGAGACAAAGAGCTGGAGAGCAGAGTTAAGGTGGTGGAGAACAGGAGGAGAGGAAGCCCTGCTCGAAGGAGCGTACAATCTAAGGGGAGGGTAGGACGGACAGAGACGCAAGGGTAGGAGGAGGAAAGAAGGAGAACGGAGGCAGAGACGGAGAGGGGGGGAGAGGAGAATGACGAGGAGGGAGGTCGGAGGAGGGCAGGATAGGGAGGGCGGTAGGTGGGAGGTTGGAAGGAGGTCTGTAAATATGCTAGATTAGCTCTAAGGGAGAACCGAAGGCTTCCTGAAAAACAAGTGTCAGCTCTTCATTAAATAAAACCTTGGTGGTGGCCTAGTTGGTATGGCAAAGCTAGTGTTTGGCATAGATATGGAAGGATGTAATCATTTTAGCCAGACCAGGTGGTTGTTTTTGGTTAACCCTTTGTCATACACGTTACGCAGGCTCAGGTGAGTACTGTTCGTGAGTGCTGAGTGCTGTTCGTGAGTGCGGAGTGCTGTTCGTGAGTGTGGAGTGCTGTTCGTGACACATTGTAACTGTATTTATCATGTACCTCTAATTTATGGCAAACTTTTAATTGATTGTATTGCTCTTTTTTGTAGGCATTACAGAGACTACATTATGGGGCTCAAGTATCTCATACAGATAGTGACATTAATGTATGTTGTAAGATCCATCTCCTGCACAAAGTCTTATTCCAAGGGTCGGCACATGGCCTCTGTATTTTCAGACTTGACTCCGGATGAGATGAAATCTGTGAAAAGTTTTCTCATGGATCAGCAGCAGCTTAAATTGGTCTCAATTCGGAAAAGCTTTGGCAAAAACGCAATCTTTATGATGGAGCTCAATTTGCCAAAAAAGAGAAACGTTCTGAACTTTCTGGACAAAAATGGTCGCAAGCCTCAACGAGAGGCCAAAGTTGTTATATTCTTTGGGGACCAGCTCCACCCTAATGTCACAGAATACCTTGTTGGCCCCCTTCCTCATCCATATTATTACAGACCACTGACTCCCAGAGGAAACAAGGCAATTAAATTTGAGTCACGACCAATGACTTATATGGAATATGAAAAGGTTCAAAAGAAGTTGGTTGAAGTAACGAAGGAGTTTAACCATATATTACTGGAGATATCAGGCTTTTCCTTCTATAACTGCACACAACGTTGTCTAAGTTTCACCGACATAACTCCCCGTGGTTTGAGCTCTGGAGAGCGCAGATCGTGGATCATACTACAGAGATTTATTGATGGATTCTTCCTCCACCCTATCGGCTTTGAGCTGTTGCTCAATCATCGCTCTCTTAACCCTAAGGAGTGGACGGTAGAGAAGATCTGGTATAACGGACAATACTTTGATAGTGTAAAGGAGCTAATAAGAAAGTATGAGATGAATGAATTGACCACGCTGCGTATACAAGAATTTACAAAGGAAGACCCTTATTCAACCTTCATGCCCCGTGGAGAGTTTAAGACGAAGACAGATATTCATGGACCAAAAATATGTGAGCCCCAAGGTAAACGTTACAGAGTTTCAGGTAACTATGTGGAATATACCGGATGGAGCTTTGCTTACAGGATACGTTCGTCTGCTGGCATGCAGATCTTTGACATACAATACAACAATGAACGTATAGCCTACGAGGTGAGCATACAGGAAGCTATTGCTTTTTATAGTGGGGCCACTCCAGCTGGTATGCAAACAAAATATATTGATTCTGGTTGGGGAATGGGGACAGTGCATTATGAGTTGGCCAAAGGTATCGACTGTCCTGAAGTGGCCACTTACCAAGATCTCTACAACTTTTATGACACAGACAAGCCGGTTCGCTATAAGAATGCGCTGTGTATCTTTGAGATGCCCACTGGGGTACCTTTACGTCGACACTTTGACAGCACCTATAATGGTGGATATAACTTCTTTGCTGGAGTGGAGAATCATGTCCTGGTGGTGAGGACAACATCCACGGTCTACAACTATGACTATATCTGGGACTTTGTCTTCTACCAGAATGGAGTGATAGAGGTGAAGGTGAGCGCTACAGGGTATATCCATGCCACCTTCTTCACACCTGATGGGGTCCACTATGGAAACAAGGTTCAGAGCCATGTCCTGGGGAACCTGCACACACACTTGGTGAACTATAAGGTGGACCTGGACATAGCAGGTAAGATGGAGCTCAGCAAACTACACATAGAGTAGAGTCTTTTGCACTGAAGGTGCAACGTGGATTAAATGGAAAATTATAGGTCTCTTGGGACAGCTTAGAATATTTTCATTAATTGCCAAGAAAATATTGTATTCCACATTTCATCATTTACTGCAATAAGTTCTTCTCTTTCTTGTATGAGAAGGAAAAATAATTATAATACACCTAGAAATTCACATACATAAAAGCAGGGCCTGATTAATGGTTCAGGCCGCCCTAGGCTAGTACACTCATAGCGCCCCTCGCCTCCACACCAGGCTAATAGGCGTTAGGTAAAAGCTAACTCATAGAATCCGCCCCAACCTCCTCACCAATATTTATGTTCTCATGTTTCTGATATTCAGCTCCACCTGGCTTATTAAAAGGGAGATGGTGATCATATTCACTGTATAGCAGAACGGAGGTGTGAATGAGGGTGAATGGGGAGAGGGCACCTGTCACCATTATGTATCTCTTACTCACTGATCCTCAAGCGCCCGTCCAAGAATGACTCATTGTCTTCAGCCTTTATCATGGAAATACGGCATAATTAAAACCTTACTTCATTTTTCTTTCATGTTTTCTTTTTAGTTTGAAGAACAACTATTGTCTCATATTTTAAAATTAATTTCAGTTTATGCTTCGCCCTGTCACAATTTTGGGCCCAAAAAAATGTGGCACCCCCCCCAAAAGCCTTGCGCCCGGGCTTCAGCCTAGTCAGCCTATTGGATAACCTGTCTCTGCATTAAAAACAACATACAGTAGTACAGAGCTTTATTCACAGAGGGCCTGATTCATCAAGGTCGTTATACTGAGCATAACGTGCGCTTGTTTAACAACGCACGTAAATCAGCGCTGCATACTCCCACGGAATGGAGGTCAAGATACGAGCGCAGATGAATCCGGGTCTAGGTCTGCTTAGATCTACTACACAGGACCCGGCAGGATACTGATTTTTTTTTATTGATTTTTTTTATATGTTTTTTTTATATATACATTTTTCTCATGAAATATATTTATTAGGCTGTTGTTAATGTCTAATGAGCATAAAATACATTCTTACAGTTGCTCCTGATTACAGACACGTCTTATAGCTGTATACACAGCGTCCTCACTACTGATCAGGACTTAGACTAACCCTGTAGCTGGAGCAAGAGATGTGTCAGAAAATGAAATAACATTGTGACGCTCAGAGCCTGATTCGGAGGTGACTGCGTCCGCTCAAGGTTTTCACGCCCTTATCGTACATTAACTACTGCAAAATTCCCCTCGCCTCCAGACCACTCCCTGAAATCATAGACCGTAATAAGAGTCCTTTGCGTACGAAGATGAAATGAACGCTTCTGCGTTTAGTTGCGTGTGGTTTCAGACATGCGCAGATGAAAATTGCGTACGATACCGTCAAAATTGTCATTTACATTCCTTTATGGATCAGGCCCAGAGAGTACAGGATTCTGTGCGCACGCTAATGATATAGTGCAGTGAATGTCCCACGTTAGTGTTATATCTAAGGAACGATGACATTAAATATCTTCATATCTTCATACAAAGGTTCCTGGAAATAGATTATACTGAGGACACTGACTGCACACTTGTGCTGTGCTCTCACTAACTAGTACAACGTGCAGCAAGTTCTAGGTATATAAAACTAATTATCATTTCTCAGTGTTACCTGTTGCTGATTAGGTGTTATCCCTGTATGACCCACAGATATCTGTAATTACTACCGGCTCTTGTGAATCATAGGACTGAGTAAGACGAGTGTGACAGGAAGTACACACGGCCACAACGAGTGTGGTCATTTATATAACATTATAGTATATATAATCAGTAACTAGTATGTTTGATGGAACGTTCACAGCATCATAAATAAATGTGTATTTAACCAAACCGCAGCTCAGCTTTCACCACCCAATTTATCGACTTAACAATACAACCTTCTAACTTTATGTACATAACTATGGGCAGCATGGTGGCACAGCGGTTAGCATTGCTGAGTCGCAGCGCTGGAATGTTCAATTTGATTCCGACCAGGCCCTCGCTGTGTGGAGTTTGCATGTTCTCCCCGCATTTGCCTGGGTTTCCTATGGGTGGGCAATGATTAATGTGAATGATGAAATGTTCTCTGTACCACGCTCCACAATGCGTAGGCGCTATATAAATAACTGGTAATAATTATGCCTTTCTCACAGGGGCTGAAAACAGCTTTGAAACTATAGACCTAAAGTACGAGAACATCTCTAACCCGTGGAGTCCGGGACACTTTATTGTGCAGTCCCGTATGGACCACGTACCGAGGATGAGGGAGAGGCAGGCCGCCTTCAGATTTGGGGCACCTGTTCCCAGGTACTTGATGTTTCAAAACCCCAACAAGAGGAACAAATGGGGACACCAGAGAAGTTACCGAATCCAGTACAACTCCCACGCCCACAGCGTGCTCCCGCGGAGGTGGAGCGAGGAGAAAGGGATCGCGTGGTCCAGGTGAGGTCACCACTAAGAGAACCAGAGGACGCGGCCGACATCTGTTGGGACAAATCGTTTCTGGTGTAAATTGAGTTTCATGTTATTATAAGAAACACGAGAAGGAAAGTACAATGTTTAGGTACCGAGACAGATCTGTCATTAGATTCTGGCTGTTCTGCCATGTGATATTATCAGCAGCTCTTAGGGGTAAACGCATTTCACCAAAATGTACGTAACTAACGGAAATATGCGCACAGATAATATAAATGTCGCTTGATAAATGGATATCAAGCATGATGCCAGAATACATCTATAGTGGTGTGCAAAAGTCTTCACACCCCAGGTCAGATTCTATGTCTTATGTTTAGTGAACCTGTAAATTAGCGGAAACGGACACATTTTACAAGGGGCAAAGTGCAACCCTGTTTGCAATCTTACAGACGAACAGGCTGACATGTATCACTTCCAAGGAGCTCACTTGGAGGTGGGATAGAACCCCACCCCCTTCCCGGGCCCCCACCTCCACCTCCTGCCTCCCCCCCTCTGGGCCCCCACCTCCACCTCCCGCCATCCCCTCCCCCCCTCTGGGTCCCCACCTCCACCTCCCGCCATCCGCTCCCCCCCGGGGGCCCCCACCTCCACCTCCTGCCACCCCCCCCTCCCCCCCCCCCGGCCCCCACCTCCAGCTCCTGCCTCCCCCCCTCCCCGGGGCCCCCACCTCCACCTCCCGCCATCCGCTCCCCCCCGGGGCCCCCACCTCCACCTCCTGCCACCCCCCCCTCCCCCCCCGGGCCCCCACCTCCAGCTCCTGCCTCCCCCCTCCCCGGGGCCCCCACCTCCACCTCCAGGGATTGCTAGAATTAGGGACATTTCACTTACTCCCAATAGTATAAATCAGCCTCCTGACTCCACATTGTTGCAGTACAGACTATATCCTGTCCGCAGCCAGACACCATTTCATCCCTGGGGAAGCCCCTTCCTTACACCCAGAAGGGACCTGCTGTATCTGATGCCCCTTGTCTGGGAATCTGGGATTAACAGGTGAACTGTGGATGGTAACATTGTACCCCCCTCCAATCAATGTGTCTCTGATTTACAGGTACAGCCTTGCGGTGACGCGGCACAGCGAATCGGAGCTCACCAGCAGCAATATGTACGTTCAGTGTGACCCGTGGGAACCCACAGTCTATTTTGAGAATTTCATCCGCAACAATGAAGACATTGTGAACACAGTGAGTGATACATAAATCAATGATTTTACTATCGATAATATACACATAAAGATACAATACGTGAAGAATAATATATAAAGCTACTAAAGTAAAAAATAAATTGTATGTAAAGATTTTTTAACAAAGTTAGTGCCCCCTTTGCTGCCTCTGCTCTTCCGGGAAGGCTTTAACTAGATTGTGGAACATTCACATCCATTCAGCCACAAGATCAATAGTGAGGTCAGGCACTGATGTTGGGCGATATTGAGATCAGGCACTGATGTCGGGTGATAGTGAGATCAGGCACTGATGTTAGGCGATAGTGAGATCAGGCACTGATGTTAGGCGATAGTGAGATCAGGCACTGATGTCGGGTGATAGTGAGTTTAGGCACTGATGTTAGGCGATAGTGAGTTTAGGCACTGATGTTAGGCGATAGTGAGATCAGGCACTGATGTTAGGCGATAGTGAGGTCAGGCACTGATGTTGGGCGATAGTGAGATCAGGCACTGATGTCGGGCGATAGTGAGATCAGGCACTGATGTCGGGCGATAGTGAGTTTAGGCACTGATGTTAGGCGATAGGGAGATCAGGCACTGATGTTAGGCGATAGTGAGATCAGGCACTGATGTTTTTGGGCGATAGTGAGGTCGGCACTGATGATTTTGGGCGATAGTGAGGTCAGGCACTGATGTTGGGCGATAGTGAGGTCAGGCACTGATGTCGGGCGATAGTGAGATCAGGCACTGATGTCGGGCGATAGTGAGTTTAGGCACTGATGTTAGGCGATAGTGAGATCAGGCACTGATGTTAGGCGATAGTGAGATCAGGCACTGATGTTAGGCGATAGTGAGGTCAGGCACTGATGTTGGGCGATAGTGAGTTTAGGCACTGATGTCGGGCGATAGTGAGGTCAGGCACTGATGTTGGGCGATAGTGAGGTCAGGCACTGATGTTAGGCGATAGTGAGGTCAGGCACTGATGTCGGGTGATAGTGAGATCAGGCACTGATGTTAGGCGATAGTGAGGTCAGGCACTGATGTTGGGCGATAGTGAGATCAGGCACTGATGTTAGGCGATAGTGAGGTCAGGCACTGATGTTAGGCGATAGTGAGGTCAGGCACTGATGTCGGGTGATAGTGAGATCAGGCACTGATGTTAGGCGATAGTGAGGTCAGGCACTGATGTTGGGCGATAGTGAGATCAGGCACTGATGTCGGGTGATAGTGAGGTCAGGCACTGATGTCGAGTGATAGTGAGATCAGGCACTGATGTGGGGCGATAGTGAGATCAGGCACTGATGTGGGGCGATAGTGAGGATGGGACGATGTGGGATGATAAGGCCTGGCCCGTTGTCAGTGTTACATTACACCCCGCAAGTGTTTGATGGGGCTGAGGTCAGGGCTCTGTGCTGACAGTCAAATTCTTCCACAGCAAACTTGGGAAATAATTTTTTGATTGACATTGATTTGTTCGCAGGGGCAGTGTCATGCTGAAGCAGGAAAGAGACTTCCCCAAACTGTTGACACACAGTTGGAAGCACACAATTCTCTAGAATGTCATTGTATGTTGTATCATTAAGATTTCCCTTCACTAGAACTAAAGGTCCCAGGCCAAACCATGACAACCAGCCCCAGACCATTATTCCTCCGCCACCAAACATTACAGTCGGTAGTACGCATTTGTGTAGAAGGCGATTACCTGGAATCCCCGAAACCCAGATTCATCAGACTGCTGCAGAGTGAAGTGTGATTCTTAACTCCAGAGAACGCTATCCCACTGCTCCAGAGCAATGGTGTCTATTACACCACCCACCAACGCGTTTCGATTTTAGCAATGTTTGTCAAGGCCTCCTGCACTGTGGTTCCCTTTCTCTGATCTCTCTACATATCATCTTTATGACTTTCTATGTCACTCATTGTGCTGGGAGCATATAAGAAATATATGACAGAGACATTTATCTATATAGGAAGAATGATGTTGGTATAACACCTTCATTATCCTTTTATATAATTGGATTTGGTTATATCGATCATTTCCAGATACTTTCCAGAGAGAAACCAGTATCCTGTGTGACCAGTCTGCAATGTGATATTCAGATAAATAAACCCATGTAGTTCATGGAGCCGTGCGCGTCCGTGGTCCGTTCTGCAGAACAAACCCTGAGAAACAGCCCCGACCATTATTCCTCCTCCTCCAAACATTACGTCATTTATTTCATTAGAAATTTGTCACGTTTACAATGTACCAACTTACTCTACTAATGTTAATAATAATAAAATCCCTAATATAATACAGTTTATATGAGGGTGTCACGGGCACTAGGAGTTTCTACCCAGGTTCCACCAGATGGTAATGCTGCCAGAGGGGCGGAGTTACACCACGAACCTCTGAGCAGTGAGGTGATTGGTTGGAGTGTAAGGAACAGCAGGTAGATAGGAGATGAGTGATGAGTCAGTGACTTGCAGCTATAGATGTGATGAGTCAGTGACTTGCAGCTATAGATGTGATGAGTCAGCGACTTGCAGCTATAGATGAGATGAGTCAGTGACTTGGAGAGCAAGTTGTACCACTGTAGTCATGAGGAGACTTGTACTGGTGCTGGTAGGTAGCGGGGTAGTCGGTGGTCTGCGTGTAGCAAGTTGTACCACTGCTGTGGTGAGAAGGCTTGTCCAACACAGATATGAGGGCACAACGAATAGTCTGTAGCAACAATGTGTAACTCGAGAAAGCAGAGCAGGTAATCAGCTGGAGAACTGAAGACACGAGCTGGAGAGTATTCAGTCTGTAGTGGTATCATCATCATCATCATCATCATCATTTATTTATATAGCGCCACTAATTCCGCAGCGCTGTACAGAGAACTCATTCACATCAGTCCCTGCCCCATTGGAGCTTACAGTCTAAATTCCCTAATATATACACACACTCACACAAAGACAGACAGAGAGGGAGACAGACAGAGACTAGGGTCAATTTTTGATTGCAGCCAATTAACCTACCAGTATGTTTTTGGAGTGTGGGAGGAAACCGGAGCACCCGGAGGAAACCCACGCAAACACAGGGAGAACATACAAACTCCACACAGATAAGGCCATGGTCGGGAATCGAACTCATGACCCCAGTGCTGTGAGGCAGACGTGCTAACCACTAGGCCACTGTGCTGCCCATGGGAACCATTTGAGGAATAGAGCAGGGAATCAGCTGGAACTGAAGACACGAGCTAAACACAGGAACACCTCCAGAGACTCACAGGGAGTGAGAATCAAGATCAGGCCACTACCTAAGGCTGCAGGTGCCTTAAGTAGGGTGAGGTGATTGATCCATCAATCACATTAGTGGTCAGGTGTAGTTGTTAAAGGGACCTGCGCATGCGCAGTGCGACAGGATGGCGGACGGCCGCGGTTCAACACAGGTGTGAGCGGGAAAGATGGAGAACCACGTACCAGAGTGGAGGCACTCACACTCCGGTGAGTGACAAATACTAGATAATAATAATAATACTAGATAACCATACTGGATGATAATAATACTAGATAATAATAATACTAGATAACCATACTGGATGATAATAATACTGGATAATAATACTAGATAATAATAATAATACTAGATAATAATAATACTAGATAATAATACTGGATAATAATACTGGATAATAATACTAGATAATAATAATACTAGATAATAATAATAATACTATATAATCATACTGGATGATAATAATACTAGATAATAATAATACTAGATAATAATAAAACTAGATAATAATACTGGATAATAATACTGGATAATAATACTAGATACTAATAATACTAGATAATAATAATAATACTATATAATCATACTGGATGATAAGAATACTAGATAATAATACTAGATAACCATACTGGATGATAATATTACTAGATAATAATAATAATACTATATAACCATACTGGATGATACTAATAATACTGTCACGGGCACTAGGAGTTTCTACCCAGGTTCCACCAGATGGTAATGCTGCCAGAGGGGCGGAGTTACACCACGAACCTCTGAGCAGTGAGGTGATTGGTTGGAGTGTAAGGAACAGCAGGTAGATAGGAGATGAGTGAGGAAGTCAGCGACTTGCAGCTATAGATGTGATGAGTCAGTGACTTGCAGCTATAGATGTGATGAGTCAGTGACTTGCAGCTATAGATGTGATGAGTCAGTGACTTGCAGCTATAGATGTGATGAGTCAGCGACTTGCAGCTATAGATGTGATGAGTCAGTGACTTGCAGCTATAGATGTGATGAGTCAATGACTTGCAGCTATAGATGTGATGAGTCAGTGACTTGCAGCTATAGATGTGATGAGTCAGTGACTTGCAGCTATAGATGTGATGAGTCAGTGACTTGCAGCTATAGATGTGATGAGTCAGTGACTTGCAGCTATAGATGAGATGAGTCAGTGACTTGGAGAGCAAGTTGTACCACTGTAGTGATGAGGAGACTTGTACTGGTGCAGGTAGGTAGCGGGGTAGTCGGTGGTCTGCGTGTAGCAAGTTGTACCACCGCTGTGGTGAGAAGGCTTGTCCAACACAGATATGAGGGCACAACGAATAGTCTGTAGCAACAATGTGTAACTCGAGAAAGCAGAGCAGGTAATCAGCTGGAGAACTGAAGACACGAGCTGGAGAGTATTCAGTCTGTAGCGGTATGGGAACCGTTTGAGGAATAGAGCAGGGAATCAGCTGGAACGGAAGACACGAGCTAAACACAGGAACACCTCCAGAGACACACAGGGAGTGAGAATCAAGATCAGGCAACTACCTAAGGCTGCAGGTGCCTTAAGTAGGGTGAGGTGATTGATCCATCAATCACATTAGTGGTTAGGTGTAGTTGGTAAAGGGACCTGCGCATGCGCAGTGCGACAGGACGGCGGACGGCCGCGGTTCAACACAGGTGTGAGCGGGAAAGATGGAGAACCACGTACCAGAGTGCAGGCACTCACACTCCGGTGAGTGACAGAGGGTTTATGATATTTTGTAGCTATTTCAGATGTTGTAGCTGTTAAGAACTAAATGAAAGAACTTTAATTGTATTTTCTGACCACATGACCAGACGGCTGTAACCTGGGGCTGTGATCATGTTCTCCATGTATGTCTGGTAGGGAGCTCCGATGTGTTCTGAGGCAATATCAGGACACTTAACAAGAATAAAACATGTTTCTGTATAAAGGGTCTATTCCTAGTGAATTACATTAGTCTAACTTCTGGTGAGGAGTCACCAACCCCCAGACTATCTGTCTGACATTGTTAGTCATGTACTAAAACTTAATAAATGATGGTCTAGTGATCTTTCTTTTTGTTTTTTATGTAGGACCTTGTCGCCTGGGTGACTGTAGGGTTCCTCCACATCCCCCACTCTGAGGACATCCCCAACACTTCCACTCCAGGAAATGCGGTGGGATTCTTCCTCCGTCCTTTCAACTTCTTTGGTGAGGACCCATCGGTGGCCAGCAGGAGCACAGTCATTGTGAGACCCACAGACAAGACCTTCACTAAAGTGACCATTGAACGCTGGACCCCTGAAGATGTCGGTCAATGTGTGTCGGACAAGCCCTTTTACTATAACGGAACTTACTTCTCTGACTGAATCCATGGCGGGTGAGAAAGGAGAAGTCCAGAGACAGCAACATGATTGTATGTTCCACCATTACCAGAACTTTTTACAGGGTGACACTTCATAGATAAAAATGGATGGAATATTCCACCGGCTGATCCATGGACACAGAAGTGGTGGAGATTGTGTTTTATATATTATATTTGTAATTGGTATAGAACTTTGCTAAATTAATGTAATAAAATAAATACAATATATGTTTGGGGAAAGATGTGTTGCTGTTCTTACTGGTGTCCTGTGTTGTATATAGATCACAGGAGTGAAAGGTTCCTGTGAAGAACACCTAAAGCCACAGTCCAAGGCTATAATATATATAATATATAACGTATAATAATATACCTGAGATGACTGCAATGTTTATACATCTATGCTGTGGGTTACCATGTTAGTATGGAGGCGGTTCTCTAGTACAGGTGGGTGAATTGATTTGACTAGATCTAAAATTGTGGATATTTCAGGAACTGGCAAGTTGTTAAGAATTTGCCTAAAATTAGCCTAATAATTTGCACCCATGGAATGTAAGTCTGTAGCCTTATAAAAGGTTTGCGCCAAAGCAGATGGATTTGTAGAGCAGGACAGCAGTAAAACAAAGTTTTGCTGTACTTATCACTAGTCTTTAAAGTCCTGTTTCATTTTATAGATACAGTTTCCAATTTACTTGTATTGACTGACAGTTACAGTGGTGCCAGAGAGACGCGTTTCACCTGGTATTAACTGCTCCCACACTGACACAATGAGGAGAAGAGGTTGTGCCCCTCCAATGTCATAAGACAGCGAATACGTCCTCCAGATGCAATGTCCCCTTTACTACAATCTGATATACTGAGCCCTAGTAACACTTCCCCACTGATATCATCTCAATACACAAATTTTGAGCTGAAACTTGGCTGCATCAGGACCACCAAAATTTTCTGCAGATAGATTATTCAATTATTCAGCTCTTCAACTTCATCAGATCCCATGAAGAATCTAATACTCTATTAAGGTAAATACATTATCTGACAGAATCACATTGGGTACTGGAGCTTTTGGACTACTTGTTTCTAATAGATGTAATTTTTACTAACAAAATTACATTTCAAAAGAAACTTTAGTCTGGCTGTAAGTTTATTCAGATTTAGTGGAAACATCTAACACGGTTTTTACCGTTCAGTTTACAATAAAAAAAAATAATAATATAAAATGAGCAGCATTGGAACATTGATTTATATCCACCCCTTTGTCATTCCATGGATTTCTTGTTTAAATAATAAAATCCTCCCATGAAACTCAGGTGTTTCCTCGTGCTGACAGACTATCATTGGTGTTAATAGTGGCTTAAAATCCAGTCTCAGGGCTGATGGCTTTGAAAGTTCTGCTGTGATGATTGTGGTGTGAAATGCGTGGGGTCATTCTGGATGAAAGTGGAAATGTTTCTTCCAATTTACCTCCAGTCCCAAAAAAACTCTCAGAACAATCAAATGTCAGACAGGAATCTGACACTTCTCATCTAGTCTCAGCCTTAAGTCTCCAGTTGCTGATCCTTGGAATATGGGTGAGTGGAGCTACCACCATCTGTGTCTTAACCAAGAAAAACAAATGCTTTATGGGAGGATCAGTTTACACCGAGTTCCTGAATCTTGTCTCATTAGCTGATTTCTGGACTTGTATCTATATTGTCCAGGCTCCATGCAGAGATATATACTGCCGGCTATACAGTGATGTGAAAAAGTTTGCCCCCTTTTTGAATATTGAATATTAGACAAAGACAACCTGAGTAATCACAAAATACATTTCATTTATTGATGGAAACACCAACTGGCCCTGTGTGTAATAGTAATTGCCCCTTAGTTACTCATTCAGCCAATGAACCAAATTGAATTGATTATTGGGTTCAGTTAGCCTAGATACTTGATGACTGCCAGCCACGTTGTATCTAAACATCACTTAAACAGACCCGTTCCAGCAGTGTGAAGTTGGCTAAAAGGTCTCAACAAGCAGCACAGGATGCTAGAGATCTAAAGAAATTCCGGAAGTGATGAGAAACAAAGTTATTGAAATATATCAGTCTGGAAAGGGTTACAAAGCCATTTCTGAGGCTCTAGGACTCCAGCGAACCACAGTGAGAGCTATCTCCACATGGAGTAAACCTGGAACAGTGCTGAATCTTCCCAGGAGTGACCGGCCTACCGTAAGTCCTCATCCAGAAAATCACTAAAGAACCCGGACTACCATCTAAGGAACCGCAGGCCATGGGCGCCTCAGTTAATGTCATTGTTAATGATTCCACCATAAGAGACTGGGCAAAAATGGGACCCATGAGAGAGTTACAAGGTGAAAACCAGCGTTAACCAAGAGGAACATAAAGGCTTGTCTCACATTTGCCAAAAAACACATTGATGACCCCCAAGACTTTTGGGCTAATGTTCTGTGGACTGAGGAGTCAATAATGGAACCTTTTGGAAGACATCTGGCCTCAAACTACCAAAGCATTCCACAATAAGAACATCACACCAACATTTATACATGGTGGTGGTAGTGTAATGTAGTGTAACGGTGTAGTGTAGTGTAATGAAGTGTAATGGTGTAGTGTAGTGTAATGGTGTAGTGTAGTGTAATGTAGTGTAATGTAGTGTAATGGTGTAGTGTAGTGTAATGTAGTGTAATGGTGTAATGTAGTGTAATGGTGTAGTGTAGTGTAATGTAGTGTAATAGTGTAATGTAGTGTAATGGTGTAATGTAGTGTAATGGTGTAGTGTAGTGTAATGTAGTGTAATAGTGTAATGTAGTGTAATGGTGTGGGGTTGTTTTGCTGCTTTGGGATCTGGGCGACTTCTATAATTGATGGAATCATGAATTCTGCTCCACCAGGAAATTCTGAGGGAGAATCCGGTCATCAGTCTGTGATCTGAAGCTCAAGCACAATTGAGTATTGCAGCAAGACAACAATCCTATGCACAAGACCAAGTCTACCTCTGAATGGCTCAAAAGAAACAAAATTTATGTTTTAGAGTGGCCTAGTCTGACTTGAATCCAATTGAGATGTTGTGGCAGGACCTTAAGTGGGCAATTAATGATGAAAACCCTCCAATGTGGCAGAATTAAATTAATTCTGCAAAGGAGACTGGGCCAACGTTCCTCTACAGCGAGGTGATAGACTGATCTCCAGTTATCGGAAGTCTTTGTTTGCAGTTGTTGCTGCTAAAAGTGGCACAACCAATTAATACGGTTAGGGGGCAATTCATTTTTTAGATGTGTGATAAAGGTGCTGGATAACTTAAATGTAAATTTAAAAACTGTATTTTGTGTTTACTCAGGTTGTCTTTGTCCTATATTCAATTTTGAAGATCTGCAACAATCAAGTGTGACAAATATGCTAAAACAGAAGAAATCAGGATAGGGCAGAAACTCTTTCAACCCCGTTGTTATCCCTATTCATAAGCGCAATGTCCCCAACGTTATCAGCTTGATTATCAATTCCTGATTATCCTTCAGGTTTTGGTTGTCCTGGTGGGAAAGACTCGTTTTACCTTTATCCAATAACCTCACATGAACCTTTTGTGACTGATTCATAGAGGACGTTAATATGAACCTCTCTATTGTAACAGGAAAGATTTGGAGCTGGGTTTTAAACCCATCCTAGATGTAGCCTTTGTGGTTTCATATGCGCCTGTGGTATTATGTGTCTGAAATCTCCATATAACGGCCAAATCTTTCCTGGCAAAATGTCTCTTGAAGGTAATTTTCTAACAAACTTATTAAGATCATGAAAAAGTTGAAAGCTGCCAGATCTCTGGTGGGTGCATACAGGGGCTTTTGTTTAAATTCCTGGATTAGTTGGAATGTCTGTGGACAGATTAAAGATGCCATATAATTATATAATATTTCACATAGAGAGAGGAGGGTAACGTACAAGGTCCGTGTTTGAGATTTCCACATCAAGAGTCCTGACCCAGTAAACAGACACCGGAATCAGATATTGTTTTATTAACACTTTCGCCACTTATCACAGAGACCAGAAGTCACATCTATGAAGCCCTCTTCCTAGAACAGCTGGTGGCAGGTAAGAGGTTAATGAACATAAGCCTTTCATTGGACATTTCAGGTAAGTGGGAGGAGCTGACACAATATATCTTTGGATTGTTACATATAAATACAAAAAAACACAGGTTTCGTACCACATATTATAATTATACGGACGCAGGAACCCGTCCTCTCCCAATCAGCTGTATTACACAGAGCTTGCAGGTGTATAGTCCCATAGAACGTCTGGTTGGAGATCTCCTGTACAGGTGAGGTCACGGTTCATCCTGGCTGGAGCAATAAGTAATCTCAGGTACCACGTTCCTGCTTGGCTGTAGATTGTGAGCTTCTCTTACCTCCCTGTCTTGTTTCATTGCTGAATCTCCTCCTAATTGTCAATTGCTACAGAGAATGCTGGTGCTTTATTATACACGTAAAGAATAAGAATTCTGCTGAAGAGAATGTAACGTCCAGAAATTACATTTTAAAAAACAACCGGTGAATGTTGTAAAACAAAAAGGATCCAAAGCCATCTGTGCACAGAGATATTTTATATAACTCTGTATTATATGTATGTAACATGTGTAATAATAACATAACAGCTAAAATACGGGAAACAGACATAAACACAAGGGGCCCGATGCATTAAGGAACGTAAATACCGATACGTGATGCAGTTTGTGAAAACATCGCTCTGCACAAGCTCTATGTTAGAGAATGCAGCAACAGTTAATTTACCTACAAAAGCACATGACCCTTACTATAGCCTACAATGTCATGGCTGGAGCGGTGAGGGGACTGGCCGTATGCCCGTAGTCAATGTACCCGTAGTCAGTGTACAGTAAGGGCGTATGTACGTAGTCAGTGTGCAGTAAGGACGTACAGTCAGGACGTACGCACGTAGTCAGTGTACAGTAAGAATCTATGCACGTAGTCAGTGTACAGTAAGGACGTATGCACGTAGTCAGTGTACAGTAAGGGTCTATGCATGTAGTCAGTGTACAGTAAGGATGTATGCACGTAGTCAGTGTACAGTAAGGGTCTATGCACGTAGTCAGTGTACAGTAAGGACGTATGCACATAGTCAGTGTACAGTAAGGGTCTATGCACGTAGTCAGTGTACAGTAAGGACGTATGTACGTAGTCAGTGTACAGTAAGGACGTATGCACGTAGTCAGTGTACAGTAAGGACGTATGTACGTAGTCAGTGTACAGTAAGGACATATGCACGTAGTCAGTGTACAGTAAGGCCGTATGCCCGTAGTCAATGTACCCGTAGTCAGTGTACAGTAAGGACATATGCACGTAGTCAGTGTACAGTAAGGGTCTATGCACGTAGTCAGTGTATAGTAAGGGCGTATGCACATAGTCAGTGTATAGTAAGGACGTATGCACGTAGTCAGTGTACAGTAAGGGCGTATGCACGTAGTCAGTGTATAGTAAGGATGTATGCACGTAGTCAGTGTACAGTAAGGACGTATGAACGTAGACAGTGTACAGTAAGGACGTATGAACGTAGTCAGTGTACAGTAAGGAAGTATGCACGTATTCAGTGTACAGTAAGGGTGTATGCACGTAGTCAGTGTACAGTAAGGACGTATGGATGTAGTCAATGTACAGTCAGGGCATATGCACGTAGTCAGTGTACAGTAAGGACGTATGAACCTAGTCAGTGTACAGTAAGGACGTATGAACGTAGTCAGTGTACAGTAAGGACGTATGAACATAGTCAGTGTACAGTAAGGACGTATGCACGTAGTCAGTGTACAGTAAGGATGTATGAACGTAGTCAGTGTACAGTAAGGACGTATGCACGTAGTCAGTGTACAGTAAGGATGTATGAACGTAGTCAGTGTACAGTAAGGACGTATGCACGTAGTCAGTGTACAGTAAGGATGTATGAACGTAGTCAGTGTACAGTAAGGACGTATGCACATAGTCAGTGTACAGTAAAGACGTATGGATGTAGTCAATGTACAGTCAGGGCATATGCACGTAGTCAGTGTACAGTAAGGACGTATGAACCTACTCAGTGTACAGTAAGGGTGTATGCACGTAGTCAGTGTACAGTAAGGACGTATGGATGTAGTCAATGTACAGTCAGGGCATATGCAAGTAGTCAGTATACAGTCAGGACGTATGAACGTAGTCAGTGTACAGTAAGGACGTATGGACGTATTCAGCGTACATTAAGGGCGTTTGTACGTGGTCAGTGTACAGTAAGGACGTATGCACGTAGTCAGTGAACAGTAAGGACGTATGCACGTAGTAAGTGTACAGTAAGGACGTATGCACGTAGTCAGTGTACAGTAAGGGCATATGCACGTAGTCAGTGTACAGTAAGGGTGTATGCACGTAGTCAGTGTACAGTAAGGACGTATGAACCTACTCAGTGTACAGTAAGGGTGTATGCACGTAGTCAGTGTACAGTAAGGACGTATGGATGTAGTCAATGTACAGTCAGGGCATATGCAAGTAGTCAGTATACAGTCAGGACGTATGAACGTAGTCAGTGTACAGTAAGGACGTATGGACGTATTCAGCGTACATTAAGGGCGTTTGTACGTGGTCAGTGTACAGTAAGGACGTATGCACGTAGTCAGTGAACAGTAAGGACGTATGCACGTAGTAAGTGTACAGTAAGGACGTATGCACGTAGTCAGTGTACAGTAAGGGCATATGCACGTAGTCAGTGTACAGTAAGGGTGTATGCACGTAGTCAGTGTACAGTAAGGACGTATGAACGTAGTCAGTGTACAGTAAGGACGTATGGACGTATTCAGTGTACATTAAGGGCGTTTGTACGTGGTCAGTGTACAGTAAGGATGTATGAACGTAGACAGTGTACAGTAAGGACGTATGCACGTAGTCAATGTACAGTAAGGACGTATGGATGTAGTCAATGTACAGTCAGGGCATATGCACGTAGTCAGTGTACAGTAAGGACGTATGAACCTAGTCAGTGTACAGTAAGGACGTATGAACATAGTCAGTGTACAGTAAGGACGTATGCACGTAGTCAGTGTACAGTAAGGATGTATGAACGTAGTCAGTGTACAGTAAGGACGTATGGATGTAGTCAATGTACAGTCAGGGCATATGCACGTAGTCAGTGTACAGTAAGGATGTATGAACCTAGTCAGTGTGCAGTAAGGGTATATGCACGTAGTCAATGTACAGTAAGGGTGTATGCACGTAGTCAGTGTACAGTAAGGACGTATGGATGTAGTCAATGTACAGTCAGGGCGTATGCACGTAGTCAGTGTACAGTCAGGACATACGCACGTAGTCAATGTACAGTAAGGACGTACTCAGGTAGTCAGTGTACAGTAAGGGCATATGCCCAAAGTCAGTGTACAGTAAGGATGTATGCCCGTAGTCAGTGAACAGTAAGGACGTATGGATGTAGAATAACGCCAAGTCCATGCCATTCCCAGCGGGACTCCAGCAGCTCAAAGCGGCTTACCTGGGGCCAAATCCAGCCCAGTCAGCTGTACAATCAGCACATATCGCATTGAGGTAAGATCTTGCACAGGCGGAATGCCGGTGCCACATCAAGAACCGCAGCAGGAGACAAATAACGCAAAGTCCACACCATTCTCAGCGGCATTCGAGCAGCTCAAAGCCACTCACCAAGTGCCACATCCAGCCTGGTCAGCGGTACAACAGCAGCAGCAGCTGACATCAGGGCAAGCGTGGAAAAAAGACAAGACATCTGTCACCACTACCAGTGCAGAGATGAGCGTTTCAGCAGGGACCGGTGAGTATTCTAATGATGATGTATATGGGTGATCACTGTAATGTACATGAAGAAGAGGACAGCTCAGGATTAGATAGTTCTAGTGAATCGGATGGTGAAGCAGCATATAGGGCTTTTTAGGAGCAGTAGGGCGTGCTGAGGATGGCACGAAAGTTGCGTAGGATAACAGGTCTTGGGGTGGACGCAGGCTGAGGCATATGAAACGATGGATAATTGGCTAAGTGGGAAGCTTGTCTACACAGGAGGTTACTTAGAGGCTGTCCCAGGGATGGCTATGAGTAAGGTAAATTACAGTCAGTCTATAAGAAGTTCCAGGGGAACGTCTGGAGGGAATACAGTGAGGCCTTTTGGCTGAAGTCGCAGGGTAAGAAACCAATTAAGTTTGGGTCAAGGGACATAGAGCTCAGGTTAAACGCCCAAGGCAGCGATGCAGGCATGGCTGGACATGTATCCTAAGGGGTACGAAGCAGAGCTACTTTGTGCGGGATTTAGGGAAGGGTATAAAATGCTTGTTAGGAAGTCAGTTTCTCAAATAATAGCGAGCAAAAACCTGAAGTCCATCAATGCACAGACAACAGTGGTTGGAGATAAGAATGCAGAGAGGCCAGGAAGGTCACGCTAGTACAGTTGCAGTCAATGCTGGGGTTGCTGAGCTTTGCTTGCCGGGTGATACCAATGGGCCGCATATGTTAAGGGGAGGCTGGACAGAGCTACAACAGGATTCGCATTAGCAGCGAGATCATAATGGATCTGTTGGTATGGGATCATTTCCTACACGAGTTTAATTGGGTGGGTTTATGGCCGCAACAGAGCAGTCTAACCGTGAACTGCAGCTGTTCACAGAAGCAGCAGGGACAATAGGTTTTTGTAGTATATATGGGGGGGAATGGTGCGCACAATCATGACCAGATGAGTGTGTCGCTAGCGGTCTCACTAAGAACTAGCTGCGCTGGAATTGTTTCCAATAGTGGTGGAGTTAGTAATTTGGGGGAAGAGGTTAGAGAACAGGCACATCAGGTTCTGGTGCGACAACCTGGGGATGGTGCAAACCATTAACAATCAGCATCACCCTCCCGCCGCTTAGGTGGTTTGGTGCAAAAGCACGTCCAGGGTGAGCATAATACCATAGCTGATGCGCTCTCGCGACAGAAGTGGGAGGTCTTCAAGGAGGAATCAGCAGGCTTAACAAGCCCTTCACATCTTTGGCATATTTACACCCCGGGCAAGGCGAGCTGGTGGCGAAGTCCTTGGCGAAAAAGACATAGAGAACTATAGTGCAGTTTGGGATGGATGGCAGCAGTTTATAGCCAGAAGATCATAAGAGGGTAAGAAAGCCCTACAGATATTATTGGCATTCCTGGGTGAGCTTCACACAGCCAGGTCTTCGAAGGCCAGTGTTAGCAGCATACTAGCCGGCATTGCCTTGTTTCTTAAGGCTGAGGGGAGAAGCAGATATAACCAAAGCATTCATAGGGCATACAATAATGAGGGTCTGGGCCAGGAATGAGACTGGGGAACCTGTGACAGCAGAGAGGCTGAGGGAGTTAGTAGGGATATCACCCACAGTATGCAGGGACGAACGGGAAACAACACTGTTTACCACTGTATTCATTTTGGCATACAGTGGGGCTTTCAGAGTCAGTGAGTTGACAGCACAGTCCAATAAATCATTCAGATCAGGCCTTTTGCATAAGAATGTGGTAGTGTCCGTTAACGTGATGCTGTGTAAGATCCACAGGTCTAAGTCTCACCGATTAGGAAAAGGGAGGTGGGTTCAGATGTGGCGCCAGGCGGATTCTGCGATTTGCCCTGTGGCTCCAGTGGAATAATATCTGAAAGCCAGAGGGAGGGGAAGTCTTCCAGGTGCACGGGGACGCATCCCCTTTAACAAGGTTCCAGTTCACAGCGATTTTTAAGAGATGCGTGCAAGCCTTAGGTTGGGATGTAGCAAGATTCAGGGCACACTCATTTAGGATAAGCGCGGCTAGATAAGCAGTGAGGGGCGATCTGTCAATTATATCGAGAGGCTGGAGGTCAGACAGTTACAAATCTTACGTCAGGCTGGCAAAGCGGAACGGCGGGTCAGCCTCCGATGTGCGTGAATGAGAAGTTAGTACCTGTGCGTCCAAGAGAAAGACTTCTGGAGTGACGTTACATTGGTATGGTCATATATCATCCTAAGGCTGTCCTTAGGATGGGGCAGAACACGCACCCCAAAAGGTGGAGGAAATGGAAAAAGGATAAAGAACCTAGCGCATGGCTTTCCCTGCATTTGTTGTTAATTTTTAAATAAAACTGTGACCGGTATTTACGCCAACACCAGCCTGTGCATTTTTATTTCAGAAAAGGTTTTGTTTCTTCCTGCGGGATGCCAACAGGTAGGCATATCCTCCCTTAACAGGGCTAGCAAAGCCGGCCAAGAGGTACAGAGGGTGATGGAATAGTAGAAGGAGAACACAAGGAGATACTTACATCATGGTTGTCCAGCATGCCTGTAAATGTGGCCCAGCAGGAGTTTTGGTTGTAGCAAGGGGGCAGTGCTGAAAAAAAAAATCCTGCAAAAAAAAAAAAGAAGAAAATACTTACCTTGTGGTCACGTCAGCTGGCGCTCCGGCTCCCTCCCTGGTCTCCTCCTCCGTGCGACACTCGCAATGAATGTCGGGGGTGACGTCATCACACCCGACATCCATTGCGTAGCGCAGCACAGAGGAGTCACCCACGCGAACTATCAGCAGCAGTGAAAGATTATCCAGTATCTTATTGTTGTTACTCTGAATTTGGACTTTCTGCACCATGCAGTTATGAACTAGCTGTGTTCTCTGTATGTATCTAATATAAATATTAAGAGATAATTGTATTTTTAATATTTTAAATCATTTTAAATGTGCAGTGCTGAGTAGGGTGAAAATATCACCCACTGTTACCCTCATCGGAGGCTGCTCCGTGAGCCATTTTTCCCGCCACCCTATCTTTGAATATCTGTAGATTTCTATTAGTCCTCCTGATGCTACCTATATCGGTGACCATTTCAAACTGGTCAATAAAAAAAATGATTCATGGGTGCAGAAAGAGAGGAAAAAAGCTTTTTGGCATTTAATTCCCCGAACCCCACTAAGGGGCAGATGCAGGTAAGTTAAATTGTAGCTGGTAATGGGACTACTGCTTTAATCATGATTCTGCAACAGGTTTCCTAACTCTTACTAACTTCATTTCCAAGTAAGTTTAATATGTTAACTATGTTTTTTATGGTTTTTTCGATGATCAGCTATCGTTAGTGTTAGTGTATTTTATGTGCGGCCCAAACCAACTCGTCGTCTTCCAATGTGGCCCAGGAAAGCTAAAAGGTTGGACACCCCTGGCTTACATCCTAAAGGGAAGGGGGAGACACAAATAGGGTGGTACCGACTGGGGGAGAGACGGGACAAGGAAGTTAGGAGGAGGACTGATATTATAAAGTGAAGGGAGGGTGGGTAGAGATTAGGGGCCTGATTCATCAAGGTACGCAAACTCAAACGCATCTGCTAAACGGGACTTGAGCTACGTAAAACACCACATACGCAGCGCAAACAGAGCAGATACGGCACTCAAAGTCAACTCAATCTCAAACTCCAACGCAAATATAAGGGTTTGCGTCACTCAAAGTATGAAACATGAGTTTGCGTACCTTGATGAATCAGGCCCTAGATGCAGTATTAGTTCAAAGACAAAATTGACATAAAAGATATTTCCACATGACAAATTCCCCCCACTCAGTCCACTTTACCCACCTTATCCTAAACACCCCATCCACCCTGTTTATTCTCTCCAGTAACTAAAGATAAATTCTCTACACCCATCTCATCATCTCACCCTTTACACGTGTGCTCATCTCATTAATCCTAAAGAAACCAACTCTCGATCCAGCCTATCTCTCCAAATGCTGCCTTATTTCTCTCCTCCCTTTGCCTCCAAACTACTTCAGCAACTTGTATACAACTGTCTATCTCACTTTCTCTCCTCGCACTCCATCCTTGTTCTCTGCAATCTGGCTCCTGTCCCCACAATTCCATTGAAACTGCTCTCACAAAAGTGATCGATGATCTACTCACAGCAACGCCTAAGGGTCATTTCTCCATACTCATCCTCCTTGGCCTTCCTGCTGCTTTTGACACTGTTGATCACCCTCTTATCCTACACACCCTTCACTCCATTGGCCTTCATGACTCAGTTCTTTCCTGCTTTCTTACCTATCAAGGTACTCCTTTAGTGTCTCTACGACCATTTGTTAGTGTGCCACAAGGCTCTGTTCTTGGCCCTCTTGCTTTTCTAACTGTGCACCTCTTCGCTTGAGGAACAAATTTGCTCAATCAGTCTCCAGTACCACCTCTACACTGATGCCACCCAAATCTACAACTTTTACCCAGACATCTCCGCCTCTTTACTATCTTGTGTAGCCAACTGTCTCTCTGCTATTTCCACATTGTGACAGGATGGACCTCCTATGCTACTCTGTCTGTTGTGTTGCTAGGGAGCGGCTGGGCTTGCCTTGCCACCATTCCCTTTTCTTTATCCCGAATGCACCCTCTAACCGCAGTAGGAGGGGCTTTTGCTGCTGCCACCACTAGGCTCATTCAGGGTAACTCTCGCTGCTAGTGCACCCCCTTGCTGGTACACCTGGGCTGGTACCCCTGACCTCTTGTTTTCAGATCAGGGTTGCTGTGGATGGTTCCTCCAGGCCTCTCACACTGGCCAGAGCTGCAGGTAGCGGGCAGAGCGTTGGTGCTGGATGCTGGGTCCCAACCTCAGGACAGCCAGGATTAGATTTGGTCTAATCTGTAGGTCACAGGAATTACAGCAGGTAAGTAGGCATCAAAGCAGGATCTTGAAGCAGTGATGTTTTATTAGCTCAAGTGTCCTAATAAGGACAGTTACACACACACTAGTTTGAGGTACTAGTGATATCCAGAAGTACAGATGACATAATACATTTCAGTGTAAAACAGGGCTCTTTAAATATAATATTGTTCACTAGCTTGGCAGGAGGTAATCCAGCCTCCTGCCCCTTTAACCAATCCAGACTGATTCATGCAGCCTCCACATATATCAGCCTGTAGGGGATTAACACCTTTTAACATTGCTGCTAGCGGCACCACTACGTCTGAGGTTTTATATTGAATGTTTACCATCAGGATATAACATTTCTATAATCATGCTTTGAACGTAATTCAACTTGCAAAATTCACATTTATCTGTGATCACTTGCATAGGGAGTCTACCTGTTTTTCAGGCTCAACAAATGTTTTGGTCACTGAGCGATGAAAAGGTCTAAATAACATGAAATTACCTGTCTCTAGAAAGTTGCAAAACCCAATCATGACATACTGTCTCAGAAGTCTATACATTTTCATACATACCAATATAAAAAGATAAGTACATTTGCAATGATATACAGAGGTGAACTGCACTGCTAATTAAAATAAATATATTTAATAAGTTATTTCTATGTGATCCAGCCACAATTAAGTTATTGATAAGTTATCCAGCCACTCACATGGATGTCCCAACATGTCCAAATTAAAATTTTCCATATTCCCTCCTTATATCTCCCTCAGCGGCAATAACACTGTAATGTCTTCAGTCTGTCAGGCCCGCTGCATCAGTGTCATCCTCTGATTTATTCCTCCCATCCAGCTTCTCTCCCAGTCCTGTCACCTCCACTGTAGAAATATTAACAGAATACGCCCTTTTTTTTACTCAAGATGCTACCAAAACCCTTATCCTTCCTCTGATCATCTCCTGTCTTGACTACTGCAACCTGGCACCCCCCCCCCTCACCCATCTATCCCACTTCAATACATCTTAAATACCACAGCAAGATTGATCTTCCTCACCTCTCACTCCCGCCTACAAGACTTCTCCCGTGCTGCTACCCACATGGAATTCCCTACCAAGCCTGATCAGAATCTCTCCCAAAATGGAAATCTTTAAAAACTCCCTGAAAACCCATCTCTTTATTAGAGCTTACCTTACTATACCTATACTACGCAGAGACGGAACTAGTGAGCTGCGGGCCCCAGTGCAGGATAGCAGGGCAGGAGGGAACCGTGGCCCACAGCACCTTAGTTCCTTATGCAGTGGGCCCTATTATCTCCATGTGCCCTGGCGAAACAGTGGTAGTTCTGCCACTGATACTACTCACACTAATGCTCCCTCACAACTGTCCCAATCTCCACTCTGAGCCACACTCGCCCCTCTTGTTTCAACTGTGCCCTCTTCCACTTAGTATGTGAGCTTTCTCATGAGGAGGATCCTTTCTACTCCTTGGGCCTGAAAAGAGCTCAGAACTTGAACGGAATTCTGACCTAATTCAAATCCAAGCGAATCACACGATTCGCGTCCATGTGAATCTGCGTATAAGTCGGCTCTGCCTAATCATTACCTGCCGTAGACACAGCACAGACTGCTGTACACGCACAAGGGTCTGGTCACTAAAGGTCACATCAGAACATGAAAGAATGTTTTAATTAAAATAAATGAACAGCTCTTAACAGTATTATCAAAAATATGAATTTAAAACCAAAAAAAATCTTTTTCGCTTTATATTAAATACATAAATGAAGGTGCTGTAATGTGATTACATAGACTATCTTCCTGGCATACACATGTTCTGTGCCAGCTAGAGCCTGTGACAGACATCACCACCAGTCGGCACTTACATCTGCCCTCTACCTGACAACTAGACCCCTTCTCAGAATGTCATCATTAATTAACAACGAGATATAGAGTATATATATTACACTGACTTTACACAGAATATTTGGTTATTTACATTATAATTTGATTTCTGCACATAGTTCCTAATTGCAACAAATTGGGCTAAATTAATTATCTGGAGTTAATTTATGCTTTAACGTTAATTCTCTAATTCAGGTGTGTTATTTAATTTGGAAAATGTTTGGGAAAAACAGAACCAGACTGTTATCACAGTGTGCTATGATTGTGCTATGATTGTGCTATGATTGTGCTATGATTGTGCTATGATTGTGCTATGATTAGCTGCACTTAATGCCCTTTTGTTTTATCAACCACTACAGTTTCTTTTTTATTTAAAAAATATACAATTTTGAACAAATGTTTATCTGTAAAGAAAGAATTTAAAATTGTACTTTATACTCATATAAAAAGTATATTCGTGAAATTTACAATAACGTTCTATGTGCAGGAACTGTCTGATTCACCGTAATGATGCTGGCCAATCATCTTCTTTGGATAAGTGTCCATATTCTTGTACCTACCTTTGCTAACATACATTCAAGCTATAGAGGTCGTCACAAGGCGTCCATCTTCTCTGACCTCACCCCTGGTGAGATGACGTCTGTCCGAACCTTTCTTATGGAACAGGAGGATCTTCACTTGGTTCCCACACCTGAGAAATTTGGGAAAAACATTATATTTATGATAGAGCTTAATATACCTAAAAAGGGTCAAGTGCTCAACTTTTTAGATAAAAATGGACCAAAACCAGATCGTGAGGCCAAAGCTATTATCTACTTTGCAGATCAAACCAATCCTAACATTACGGAATACATTGTGGGGCCTCTACCACATCCGTATTATTATAAGCCATATATCAAGGGAAATAGGACAATACGGTTTGAATCAAGGCCGACAACTACGAGTGAGTATGAAAACATTCACCTGACACTATTGCAACTCTTGCAAAAGATCAACCACATCCTACTGGAGACATCAGAGTTTTCTTTCTTCAACTGCTCAAATCGCTGCCTTTCCTACACTGATATGGCACCACGTGGCTTGATGTCGGGGGAGCGTAGGACGTGGTTAATGTTTCATCGTTTTGTAGAAGGGTTCTTCCTCCATCCTATTGGTTTTGAGCTTCTGCTCAATCATCAGTCTCTGAACCCCAAAGATTGGAAAGTAGAGAAGGTCTGGTACAATGGACAATACTTTGACAGCATAGAAGAGCTGATCAGGAAGTATGAGAAGAATTTATTGACTAAGCTGCGTTTACCAGAGTTTACAGAGAAGGACCTCTATTCAACCTTCATTCCACGTGGAGAGTTTAAGACAAAGACAGATATACATGGACCAAAAATATGTGAACCCCATGGCAAACGTTACAAAGTTTTGGGGAACTATATAGAATATACAGGCTGGAGTTTTGCTTACCGGTGTAGTGCATCCACAAGCTTGCAGATCTTTGATATACAATATAACAATGAACGTATAGCCTACGAGGTGAGCATCCAGGAGGCTATTGCTTTTTATAGCGGGGTCACTCCAGCTACTATGCAATCTAAAGCAATTGACTCTGGATGGGGCATGGGGGCAGTTAGTCATGAGTTGGCCAAAGGTATTGACTGTCCTGAAGTGGCCACTTACAAGGATATATACCATTTTTATGATACAGACCAGCCAGTGCATCACAAAAATGCTTTGTGCATCTTCGAGCTGCCCACTGGGGTGGCCTTACGTCGACACTTTAACAGTGACTACAGTGGTGGCTACAATTTCTTCGCTGGGGTGGAGAATCATGTCCTGGTGGTGAGGACAACATCCACGGTCTACAACTATGACTATATCTGGGACTTTGTCTTCTACCAGAATGGAGTGATTGAGGTTAAAGTTCATGCTACTGGTTATATTCAAGCCGCTTCTTTCACACCTGATGGACTAAGTTATGGCAGCAAAGTCTACAGCCATGTCCTGGGGAACCTACACACACACCTAATAAACTACAAAGTTGACCTAGACGTAGCAGGTGAGTTTCTCAGCTTGTCCTCATACATTTTACCGCTGATATCTGTTGTGTGAAGATCTGTGCCCAGCACAGTAACATAGACTATTTTATAATTAATAATAATTATGAATATATAATGTTTAATTGACCATAATATAAGTAGAGAACCAAGATAAATAAGAAGAAAGTAGTGATGATTTATGTTATTATAGCTTATTACTGTAATTCACCCTAAAGTCCAAACTACATACATAACAGATATTAATAAATGGTGAGTGTCCTGTTCTCTAGTCTGCACCACCTGAAGGGGACACCCCATGTTATATACAATAGACTGCTAATTGTCCAACGTTCATAAACAGAGTCTTTGTTATATTCAGGAAGAGAAAACAGCTTCGAAACCATTAACCTGAAATATGAGAACATCTCAAACCCTTGGAGTCCTGGCCACTTTATTGTCCAGTCACGTATGGAGCGCAAGATAAGGACTAGCGAAAAACAGGCCTCCTTCAGATTTGGGTCTCCTCTGCCCAGGTACTTGATGTTCCAAAACCCCAACAAGAAGAATAAATGGGGACATCAAAGGAGCTACCGAATTCAGTACAACTCTCACGCCCACAGCGTGCTCCCGCGGAGGTGGAGCGAGGAGAAAGGGATCGCATGGTCCAGGTAATTTCAGCTACATCATGTCCCATCATATCTAAGGGAAGTGACCGTAATATGGAGTAGTAAATCCTTTGGTAAATTATACAAGTGTCAGCAATTCTTCTGTGGGTGTATTGTAGTCTACCGGTGGCATGCTATGGTCCAGATGTCAATAATGAAGAAAATATTAGCTGTCTTCAGTGCTCCACTTACAGTCTGCACCCCACAGACACTGTATTTGTGTATAGTCTTAATATATAGAAGTCACTGAAGAACACTGACACATCTAAGACTACATGGCAAGAAGATAAATAGGCGCTGATGTATAACCTCATTTATAAACATTTCTCATTATTTAGAAACGAGGTTTTGGTTAAAGAGTTTCCTGATTTTCAAGAACTTATGCTTTACATTAATCCTATTCTAATAAATGAATGAGGCTTGGAAACGATACGTCACTTCCAGTCCTTCAGTAATACTGAATGTTTTCTTTCCACTTCTTTTAAGATTGTTTGTTTGGTTTATTTTATTATTCCATCCGTGATTTGATAATCGCGATATATAATTTCCTTTTTAACGCTATCATTTGTTAGATAATTAACTTATTTTTAATGATAAAGTCTATTTAATATGACTAATTATTTTTATAGTAAAAGGATGGGAGACTTCCTGTGGAATTCTGTATATGAGGGAGGTCCCGTTCTAGGTACCATTTGATTGGTTCAATCTGATATAAAAATGGCTACTAATCATTTTCACATTCACTTACCTTCAAAAAGACCGGAGAACACAGTTGAAACGCGTGGAGTGCTGTAGTTTTCATCCTACCTATTAACATCTTAAGGAGGAATAATTTGGCCTTAGACCTGACAGAAACCTACACTCATTTTATCTTTTCTCTGCATTTCTTTATTTCCATTTTACTTTTATGAGCAAAATCTATCAAGAAGAGTGAGATGTTCCCTTCATTCTGAATGATGTGCAGATAAAACTATAGAGTTATCTCACCTGCGGAACTACATCTCACTTATTTATCTTCAGGAAAGAGATGTCTGATGTCTTGTTAAAAGAGGGGTTCCAGTAAGTGTTCACTTCACAAAGGGAAGATGGATTCCACCACCTTGCCTAATTATAAAGGGTCTTTATGTACACTGAATAATACTCTAAATCAGTGATTATTGTTTATATGACTAATGTGGGATACAAAGCGAAGATTGAGATGATTGGAAATCACTTCTCACTTAAAATTAACACATAATCTTCTAACATATGTGTTAACCCATGAGGTAACACAACAGTGCCTAGTTATTATCTCACCATATGTTTTGCACCTTATAGCCTCAGTTGTATCAGTGTTGTCAGTTCTTTATTGTCTTCTATATTGTGACAAAGGGAGGCATTTAGCTGGAAATCTGCAGAGAAAGGATACAAGCAGAGTAACACGTTTGGGAAGCAGTGCACCTAGTTTAAGGATAAACATGTGGAGGACATATGTGTGACAAACTAATGGTATAGAGTTTGCTTTAACTTACATAGTTTGAAAGTGTCTTGTCCCATGCAGCAAGCCAACAGGGTGTGTCTGCAGTAAGAGTAATCAATAGGAGGATCGTCATCTATAAAAACTGGTTGTTTCATTGTTCAGGGTGACCGATGCTAGAAAAGCTGGCTGGTGGCTAGAGTTGGTCTCTGTATACTTAGTGTTTAGAGTCACAATAAACTACATGGAATCTTGATGTTGTCAAATATTTTACCATCCTGATATCAAAACAAAGTAAAAGGCAAGAAGTTGTTTGCGTGTGTTTTCACCAGAAGTGTGCCACAATATATTCAGAGTCGCTTAACTCCTTTTACTCAATATCTCCCTTCTGAAATCAAAGTGAACTTCAAATATCTGTCTAAATAATGTTCCTTGGCATGTATTCAACCACCTCATCTGTAAGTCCCTTATACACTGTTGAATGCATGATTCCAATTTACCTTATGTCTCCTCACTTATTTAATATACACCCAGATAACTATGTGTATTGCTGCATCCTCTTAACTAAATGTTTATATTTTAAAGAATTTTATGGCTAAATAATTGAAATCCCAAATTCTCCATTTAGAAATGCTACATGGAAGTGTTCCTCTAATATGCTGTAAGGGTTTTACTATGATGGAGAAAGAGTTTAAATTCTCCATGTTAACTGTTTCCTGTTGTAGCAACACATAACCGACATCTTACAGTAACACTTCCATTCTTAGCTCCATGGTTTATAGTGTAACATTCCAGGTATCACAGTTCACAATCCCAGATTATTAATGTCTGGGCGTGCCCCTCTGTCCACAGATACAGCCTGGCGGTGACACGTCACCGAGACTCAGAGATGACCAGCAGTAGCCTATACAACCAGAACGACCCGTGGGAGCCAGCGGTTAATTTTGAGGAGTTCATTCGAAATAATGAAGAGATTGTGAATCAGGTCAGTGTTACTCATTACAATTTATTCCTGTGACTGACACCATTATTCAATAATTTTACAGGGTTTGTCCCCAGTTATTAGTAAAGTATGTCCTAAGCTTAAAGATGAAGCCACAGTTATCTCACATTTACTTAGACTTCACCTCTATTGTGAGTTACCCAGAGAACATGAGATTAATGCAACTGTATCTACAGGAAACATCAGATGATTTCCTCTTTATTATCTCAACACCAATGATATACATTTGTTCTGCATCTAATTAAAGTGGTTAATGTGAACATCAGCCAGGTAACGTCCATATTGTTAAGATATTTGTAATAGCTGAGAATTCAGATGTCATTTTCAGGTGCAATGTAGCAAATGAGTGTTCGAGGCTTTGGGGTACTTTATTAGACCCTGTTTGACTTTGGGTTTCTGTAACAGTATAAAAATTAAATGAACATGAACTAAACTAATTTAACTTACAATTACTAATTTTTCTTGGTCAGGACCTTGTCGCCTGGGTGACTGTAGGGTTCCTCCACATCCCCCACGCTGAGGACATCCCCAATACTTCCACTCCAGGAAATGCGGTGGGATTCTTCCTCCGTCCTTTCAACTTCTTTAATGAGGACCCATCGGTGGCCAGCAGGAGCACAGTCATTGTGAGACCCACAGACAAGACCTTCACTAAAGTGACCATTGAACGCTGGACCCCTGAAGATGTCGGTCAATGTGTGTCGGACAAGCCCTTCCACTATAACGGAACTTACTTCTCTGGCTAAATCCATTGTAACAAACATGACACTTTGACCACATTAACATCATTGTCATACAATAAGAACTGAACATCTTAACACTTTAGATCTTCTCTGAGAATGGACCTCTAGGTTGAGAACTTGTTACTGCTCATTTTTCTGTCTTGTTGGTGACTCACTTTAAATGGGTGTGGCCAGTACATGTTCTAAGTGTTGGATATAGCTAATATATTATTTAACTAGAGAATAAGCCACCTGGAATTAACCATATGCATCCAAGGTAAAGCAGAGCTGTTGCTTGCTAGATTTCAGGAGTCGGTCTATGACATCTCACCTTTCACTGAGCACAGCCGTGTTTCAGATGTCTGTATGTTTTTGGCATAAGGTAGAATATTCCAATTCCAGCCTGGGATATACTCTGAGATGCCTGTTGGTGCTCTCAGTGCGCAATGCGACGGACACATTGTCATACATACAACATGTACAAGCTCCACACATCCAACATTCCACAATGACATACAGGCTACTATTGTGTGACACCATATGTGCAAATTATGACAAAACAACCATCTTATATCCTAATATTTGGTTTATTATAATTATCATTCATTTAAATAAGGTTTTTTTTTTTACATATTCCTAGAAAACCTCTACATTCTGCATTCAGACACATGCTGAGGAAGAATTGTGCATAGTATTGAATGTCATATGCCCAAACACCAATAAAAAGACCCCTCCCCCATCCCCCCGACAGAATGACAGGCAGAAGGAGAGAGCGCTATCTGCACATCTGGATTGGACCAAGAACAAAAAAAGGGATAACCCAGGGAGCAGTGGATCAGGATTGATTCATACAAAAGAGCTAGTAACGACTTTTGTAGAAGGAAACACGTTTTCTTTGGATTATAAACTAATGGTCTGAAGGCATCTGATAGTGTTACTAGAAGTCTTAGAGTAGCCAAGTTTGTATGTTATTGATGAGTGAGGATTATTTAACCCGAAAGCATTTTGTCTTTGTATTAAATCATTAAAGACCAAGTCTGAGGTGCTGGCTGACATTATAAATCTAGATTAAAGTGTACCGATCCCATCTAAACATCAACCTAATCTACGCATCTACTGGATATGCACTGTAAAACGCGTTGGTTAATTCCTATGCACTAAAACGCGTTGGTTAATTCCTATGCACTGTAAAACACGTTGGTTAATTCCTATGCACTGTAAAGCATGTTGGTTAATTCCTATGCACTGTAAAGTGTGTTGGTTAATTCCTATGCACTGTAAAACGCGTTGGTCACTTCCCCCTCCATCACGCCGTCAATGCTCTGCATTCTTATACAAATTTATCTCACTTCTGCAAAATGAAATCCTGCTTTTACAGACTATCGCCTACTCCATACCTAGCAAAAAAACGTTCTCGTTCTGCTAAAGTCGTCCCATCAGCCAAAGTGAATTTCCATTCCTCCACAAACTACGCCATCTTGCTCCACAGACGCACGCACTTCGGCTGAAATCTAAGCCCACCTGCACAAATCAGAGCGCCCAGTACCACCAAAGGCGTTTCTTGGTGTGCCTGGGCCATATTGTGCAGTTCAACTCTCTAGGAACTAGTGATACCACTGGGGCATGAGGTACAGATTGATATCACCAAATTCTAGTGAACTGATATCCTGAACGTAGGTTCAGCACACAGAATGGCTGCCAGTACAGTGAGTCAGGAACAGGTATCCTTTAAGTGGGAGTCATGCAGGGTCACCAGCATTGAATTTGCTACAAACTCTTTCCTAGATATTAGTGATGGGAAGGGCGAGTAGGAAGATTGGGAGGATCACAATCAGTGCGATGCAGACTGTTAGCAAAGGCCTCACAAGAGCAAAGTGTTGTGCAATAAATTCTATTAACACAAAAAACATTTCTGTCATCTGCTGTGTTTCTACAGATCTAGACACAATAGTCAGGACATATTTTTGTGGCATTTCTAAAATAAAGGAAGAAGAGGAGAAGCTACACAACCAACAAGTCATCGACAATATGTACATTCATGAGCATGTTTCAGGCACAATTACCCCCAAGTGTTTGGAAACTTGGTGCAACACATTTAAAAACAGCAGCTTCCGTTTTTGTATGTACAGAAACAAATAAATAAACATTAGTATTTTCCTTAGTGAGTTCCACAATTTTATCAGCACAAACTACAACCAGAAGAAGACCAATGGACCTCTGTGATTTTTACTTAATACATTTTATGATTATAGTAAAAACAGCTGTCAGTACATTTGTAAACCTTCTAACACAACAACACAGAGAACAGAGAACTTATGTAAAACATGGGAACGGCAATGGGTACAACCAGAGGGGCGATCATAAGAGAAATTTCACAGTTTCAATGCTGAATGGTGGTGCAGATACTTTTGGTCTCTACAAGAGTTCTTGGTGAATCTGACGGAAATCTTTTAATGACCAAAATCAGATCCACTTGATTATCCAGCAATAAAATGTTTACATTTCACATTTAAGTTTCTCTGTTTCTAGCCATGACTGGTAAATAGATTGTAAATATTCAAAAACTAAAACAAGAACACAATATATAGCATAGACAACAATGGAATTATGGTAATTTTACGGCACAGGAACAGCTATGGGTACAAGCAGGGGAGCGCACCCCTTGCAGTGGTAAGACACGTGTTCTGGAGGCCTCTACAAGACCTTCCAGTGTATCTGGTTATGACCACAATTAGATGTAATTTACCACCCAGAAATAAACATCTCTTTTGCAGGATTCTCTAAACAGGCCATCAGTGGAGTGACATAGGACCTTAGGTTTTAAAGAGCAAAGTAGATTAAAGTGTCACATATATCTGCTCAGTTGGAACATCATAATTACATTTAATTTGTGGCAATTGAAAATGAGGAGGTAAAACAAGTGTTACCAGTGGGAAATTGAGAACATTGAGCACATACACGCATTACACAAAGCAGAACTTACAGTGAAAATGTAGCAGTAGTCGATAAGAGAATATTAAACACTGGTTGAATGTATAAAGATTTCACTTTGTAATTTATTTCCTCCTAAATTTCTTTTCAACATTTTCTGCTGTTCGCAACAAAGTTGTGATGTCAAAGATCTACCCATCTCGTGCCACCACAACTTCAAAGGTCTATTCAGTCCCACCGCAACATTAAAGACCTACCCTGTTCCAATGGTCTATCCTGTTCCCCCACAGCTTCATTTGTCTATCCGATGCCACCACAACTTCCATGGTCTCTTTTGCCTACACAACCTAAATGGCCTAAACCATATCACTACACCCTTAATGGTCTATCCTGTTCCACCACAACATCAATGGTCTATCCTGTTCAATTGTAACCTCAAAAATCCCATGCCACTACAATATCAAGTCTATCCAGTGCAACCTCAGTCCACCCAGTCTCAGTCTAACTTCACGCAGAGGAGATACTGAAATAATAAAGGGGACAGCTGAACATTGTTACCGGTCTGATGAGTTGTTGTAGTAGCAGCAGCTGTTTAGCCAACTGATATGTGTCAGTCTCAGCCACTAGTGCTACAAAGTGTTATACTTTGTGGGCCGGTTATGAACGTAATACTGTAATTGGACGAATCTAATTTAGTATCAATGTATAGAAAGGATGATGCTGTTTTCAGGCTATGCTTTGATGGGCCCAGTTCATCTTTCCACTGAATAGCAGAATGGTTGGATCCCACTGCTGGGTGTAATAGGTGAATATACTACAATATTATCCCTATGTCTGAGGATCACAGGTCACACTTATCCGAAGCCAAATTTATAAACTGGAGGACTTTATAAAAGTGCCCCCTCTGTCACTTCTATACACGTCCAATTCCTTGCTTAAGAAACATTTGCATGTGTTTATTTATTTAGCGTGTGATCCTATTACAGTTTGTGTCCTTGGTGGTCAGATGGAGGGATTCTCACAACACTACAACTAACATAAATAAAATGTATCTAATTCATATGATAAAGGATTATTGGAGAACGGAGTTCACGCCATATACATCATATGACTTGTGAACAGGACAATGATCAAGCTGTGGCCGGTGAGTATAACACGACAATAGTTACATACTGTGAAGCTGCAGCCACGGCAGCAGGGGTCCCGAATACTCTACAGTATAACAATAGTAGTCTGGCAGTATCCCATAACCCCAATACTTCCTCCCAAAATCATCCTGTCTTTCCTCTCCCAGACAGGCACAGGGGCGATATGCTGAACCGAACTTCTTACATTTGCAGCTTATACAGAAGAATAGTATAAAACTAGTATATATATAGTTACTCATTAGTAAATGGCGTGTATAGAGTGTATGGGGGCACCGGTAAGCTCACAAACAGCTCTAGATGTGATCTTCTTCAGCAGACCCACACTCCTATGTAATCACATATAGCGATAAGCTTCTGGAGATCAGATGCAGATTGTGCATCTGGTGCCACAACGGCTCTGAAACACGTTGATGTGGGCGCAGTCCGAGTGAGTGTGTATAGGGAAGACCCTACGGGTGGGATAGGTCTGTGAATAGGGAAGATCCCTATGGGTGAGAAAGGACATCGGGAAGAGCCTATGACAGAGCTACATCGGGCAGAGCGAGACGTTTCATTAGCATCGGTGAGGACACATTTTATTGGTACATTTGAGAAGCGCCTTAGGAAATTTGTGCTTTTCTAGAAGACAAAACATAAATTTGACAGTGACAGATACATCAGTGAGGAGATAAATCTGGATGAACGGCAACTGAGCCAGAGATTTAATTTGCTTAAAGCTACAATCCCATGGTTTTTGTTTTAAACAAATTGCACCTGTTTGTCATGAATATGATTTTTCTAGGATATCCTCCTATAACTCTGTTTGCGTGGGAGAGTTATATGGCTGCCCAGTGTCTCAGCTAGAATATATATACGTCCATTCCCTCATCACTTGATCTCTAAGTCAGAGAGTATCTGAGTACATGAGGGTAGAGGAACGAGGGGGGGATTGGGCTGAGAACAAGCATGCTGAGAAGAGGGGTGTTCCAAAGTCTCTCTACTCACTCATGTCATGTGACTGTGGTTACCATGGTAGTCACATAACACATAGTAAACTGTAAATCATTAATAGCAGCTTGAAGAAAATGGTTAAGGGAAAAAACACCAACATGTAATTATGTTAAATAAACAGAAGTCATATTTTTATGGGATTGCAGCTTTAAGAGACAATATGAGAACAAACACACGATTATTCACTGTTGGCATAACAGTCTCCTATTGGTTTCTTAGCCTGGGAGGAGATTGCTGTACAGGATGTTTGGTCATTGAAAGCTCAGCTGTTGGTTCAGCCAGAACATATATAATAATACACAATTGGAGATGATAATTAGTGACTTGACCAGTGATGACCAGAAAAACAGCAATGAAAGAGACTTGTTTGTGTATTGATTACATATGTGATTGGGACATAGATATCTGTGATTAGGAAGACAAATGTTGACTGTATAAAGCCCAGACTCCTGGAGTACAGGCGTGCTCATGCCGTAACCCCAAGACGACATCCCCCATAGCCTGGAATAAGGAGCAGTATCCACACAGTGTACGTCTTCTTTCACTGTAGAGAATACTGACATCAATTCCAGACTCTGAACACCGGGAGTCACCATCTCCTTCATGGAGGATAAAATCATCTGTCAGCAACGTGTCCTGTCTCAGTCCCTAGACGATATAATCCCTTCTTCACACTGTCCCCACGTTATCTCAGATCAGAGATCCTCCAGCAGATAGCGTGTGATGGGAAAAGACTCATGAATTGCGTGAGGCTTGGCCAGGGTCATGCAATGCCACATAAGCCTCCCGCAGCTGGCACTCAAGACCGTCCTATCACAGAAATGTTATTATCTGATTACATTGCAGAGTTTCCACAGCTGCTTTCGTCCTCCCTTCATGAGAGTGTTCTGTTCCATATTTTTCAACTCCCGCAGCGTCTGTTTACTTCTATACTCCTTTGTCGGGTGTTTGTGCTACCGAAGATTCCTGGCGTGACATCATATGGCCTTTCTGGTGCCAGGATGTGGCTTGTTCCCAGAGTCTGACAGTAGTCCCCACATTCCTGCCCCTAACTGCCGGGGTCAGATGAATGTCTCTGTGGGGTTCTCAAGTCCAGGGGATCCTCCAGGTTTCCAGGAAGTGAGAGGCGACGAGGGCTGTATGTGGACTCTGTGTTAAGAGTTTGGGGTGCCAGAGGCATTTCACATAACTTATACTTTGCACCCTCCATGTCTTGGTATTCGTAAACCTGTAAGTAAAAAGCCAATATCAATTACCCCTAAATGCTTTATCTCTAGAGATATGCAGAATATATCACTATGTATATATCACTATGTATCTGTCAGGGGATAGATGGGACAGAGGGTTAGGGTTACGGTTCTGCAGATCTGTAGAGAGGTCAGTAATGTAATAATCTGCAGAATATATCACTATGTATCTGTCAGGGGGTAGATGGGAGAGAGCAATGTTCTGCAGATCTCTAGAGAGGTCAGTGATGTAATAATCTGCAGAATATATCACTATGTATCTGTCAGAGGGTAGATGGAACAGAGCAATGTTCTGCAGATCTCTAGAGAGGTCAGTAATGTAATAATCTGCAGAATATATCACTATGTATCTGTCAGGGGGTAGATGGAACAGAGCAATGTTCTGCAGATCTCTAGAGAGGTCAGTAATGTAATAATCTGCAGAATAGATCACTATTTATCTGTCAGGGGTAGATGGAACAGAGCAATGTTCTGCAGATCTCTAGAGAGGTCAGTAATGTAATAATCTGCAGAATAGATCACTATTTATCTGTCAGGGGGTAGATGGAACAGAGCAATGTTCTGCAGATCTCTATAGAGGTCACTAATGTAATAATCTGCAGAATATATCACTATGTATCTGTCAGGGGGTAGATGGAACAGAGCAATGTTCTGCAGATCTCTATAGAGATCAGTAATGTAATAATCTGCAGAATATATCACTATGTATCTGTCAGGGGGTAGATGGAACAGAGCAATGTTCTGCAGATCTCTAGAGAGGTCAGCTATGTAATAATCTGCAGAATATATCACTATGTATCTGTCAGGGGGTAGATGGAACAGAGCAATGTTCTGCAGATCTCTAGAGAGGTCAGTAATGTAATAATCTGCAGAATATATCACTATGTATCTGTCAGCGGGTAGATGGGACAGAGCAATGTTCTGCAGATCTCTAGAGAGGTCAGTAATGTAATAATCTGCAGAATATATCACTATGTATCTGTCAGGGGGTAGATGGAACAGAGCAATGTTCTGCAGATCTCTACAAGTGTCAGTAACTAATTATTATGGTGGTGCGGTTGAGGAGACTCCTCCCGTTTGATGTTAGGGTCACTGAATAGGTCACAGAGAGAAGTTTACCTGAGAAGATGATGTCAGTGTCTGCTCTCCACATGGGGGGAAGCTGGAAATCTGAGAGGGGGGGGAAACTGTGCTGTACGCGGGGGGAACCAAGACCATCTGCTTCTGTAGTAATTGCATAATAGTGTTTATATCCGTCACCATACGAGTCTCTAACCTGCAGAGACAGAGGTAAGAATGAGAGGACGGGCAACATATAAATAGGGAGGAGTTATATAGTAGGGATCAGGAGGAGGAGGGGAATGTAGAGATGGGGAGGAGTTATATAGTAGGGATCAGGAGGAGGAGGGGAATGTAGAGATGGGGAGGAGTTATATAATGGGGATCAGGAGGAGGAGGGGAATGTAGAGATGGGGAGGAGTTATATAATGGGGATCAGGAGGAGGAGGGGAATGTAGAGATGGGGAGGAGTTATATAATGGGGATCAGGAGGAGGGGAATGTAGAGATGGGGAGGAGTTATATAATGGGGATCAGGAGGAGGGGAATGTAGAGATGGGGAGGAGTTATATAATGGGGATCAGGAGGAGGAGGGGAATGTACAGATGGGGAGGAGTTATATAATGGGGATCAGGAGGAGGAGGGGAATGTAGAGATGGGGAGGAGTTATATAATGGGGATCAGGAGGAGGAGGGGAATACAGAGATGGGGAGGAGTTATATAATGGGGATCATGAGGAGGAGGGGAATGTAGAGATGGGGAGGAGTTATATAATGGGGATCAGGAGGAGGAGGGGAATGTAGAGATGGGGAGGAGTTATATAATGGGGATCATGAGGAGGAGGGGAATGTAGAGATGGGGAGGAGTTATATAATGGGGATCAGGAGGAGGAGGGGAATGTAGAGATGGGGAGGAGTTATATAATGGGGATCAGGAGGAGGAGGGGAATGTAGAGATGGGGAGGAGTTATATAATGGGGATCAGGAGGAGGAGGGGAATACAGAGATGGGGAGGAGTTATATAATGGGGATCAGGAGGAGGAGGGGAATGTAGAGATGGGGAGGAGTTATATAATGGGGATCAGGAGGAGGAGGGGAATGTAGAGATGGGGAGGAGTTATATAATGGGGATCAGGAGGAGGAGGGGAATGTAGAGATGGGGAGGAGTTATATAATGGGGATCAGGAGGAGGAGGGGAATGTAGAGATGGGGAGGAGTTATATAATGGGGATCAGGAGGAGGAGGGGAATGTAGAGATGGGGAGGAGTTATATAATGGGGATCAGGAGGAGGAGGGGAATACAGAGATGGGGAGGAGTTATATAATGGGGATCAGGAGGAGGAGGGGAATGTAGAGATGGGGAGGAGTTATATAATGGGGATCAGGAGGAGGAGGGGAATGTAGAGATGGGGAGGAGTTATATAATGGGGATCAGGAGGAGGAGGGGAATACAGAGATGGGGAGGAGTTATATAATGGGGATCAGGAGGAGGAGGGGAATGTAGAGATGGGGAGGAGTTATATAATGGGGATCAGGAGGAGGAGGGGAATGTAGAGATGGGGAGGAGTTATATAATGGGGATCAGGAGGAGGAGGGGAATACAGAGATGGGGAGGAGTTATATAATGGGGATATGTAGGAGGAGGGGAATGTAGAGATAGGGAGGAGTTATATAATGGGGATCAGTTGGAGGAGGGGAATGTAGAGATGGGGAGGAGTTATATAATGGGGATCAGGAGGAGGAGGGGAATGTAGAGATGGGGAGGAGTTATATAATGGGGATCAGGAGGAGGAGGGGAATGTAGAGATGGGGAGGAGTTATATAGTAGGGATGAGAAGGAGGAGGGGAATGTAGAGATGGGGAGGAGTTATATAATGGGGATCAGGAGGAGGAGGGGAATGTAGAGATGGGGAGGAGATATATAATGGGGATCAGGAGGAGGAGGGGAATGTAGAGATGGGGAGGAGTTATATAATGGGGATCAGGAGGAGGAGGGGAATGTAGAGATGGGGAGGAGTTATATAATGGGGATCAGGAGGAGGAGGGGAATGTAGAGATGGGGAGGAGTTATATAATGGGGATCAGGAGGAGGAGGGGAATACAGAGATGGGGAGGAGTTATATAATGGGGATATGTAGGAGGAGGGGAATGTAGAGATGGGGAGGAGATATATAATGGGGATCAGGAAGAGGAGGGGAATGTAGAGATGGGGAGGAGTTATATAATGGGGATCAGTTGGAGGAGGGGAATGTAGAGATGGGGAGGAGTTATATAATGGTGATCAGGAGGAGGAGGGGAATGTAGAGATGGGGAGGAGTTATATAATGGGGATCAGGAGGAGGAGGGGAATGTAGAGATGGGGAGGAGTTATATAATGGGGATCAGGAGGAGGAGGGGAATGTAGAGATGGGGAGGAGTTATATAGTAGGGATGAGAAAGAGGAGGGGAATGTAGAGATGGGGAGGAGTTATATAATGGGGATCAGGAGGAGGAGGGGAATGTAGAGATGGGGAGGAGATATATAATGGGGATCAGGAGGAGGAGGGGAATGTAGAGATGGGGAGGAGTTATATAATGGGGATCAGGAGGAGGAGGGGAATGTAGAGATGGGGAGGAGTTATATAATGGGGATCAGGAGGAGGAGGGGAATGTAGAGATGGGGAGGAGTTATATAATGGGGATCAGGAGGAGGAGGGGAATACAGAGATGGGGAGGAGTTATATAATGGGGATATGTAGGAGGAGGGGAATGTAGAGATGGGGAGGAGATATATAATGGGGATCAGGAAGAGGAGGGGAATGTAGAGATGGGGAGGAGTTATATAATGGGGATCAGTTGGAGGAGGGGAATGTAGAGATGGGGAGGAGTTATATAATGGGGATCAGGAGGAGGAGGGGAATGTAGAGATGGGGAGGAGATATATAATGGGGATCAGGAGGAGGAGGGGAATGTAGAGATGGGGAGGAGTTATATAATGGGGATCAGGAGGAGGAGGGGAATGTAGAGATGGGGAGGAGTTATATAATGGGGATCAGGAGGAGGAGGGGAATGTAGAGATGGGGAGGAGTTATATAGTAGGGATGAGAAGGAGGAGGGGAATGTAGAGATGGGGAGGAGTTATATAATGGGGATCAGGAGGAGGAGGGGAATGTAGAGATGGGGAGGAGATATATAATGGGGATCAGGAGGAGGAGGGGAATGTAGAGATGGGGAGGAGTTATATAATGGGGATCAGGAGGAGGAGGGGAATGTAGAGATGGGGAGGAGTTATATAATGGGGATCAGGAGGAGGAGGGGAATGTAGAGATGGGGAGGAGTTATATAATGGGGATCAGGAGGAGGAGGGGAATGTAGAGATGGGGAGGAGTTATATAATAGGGATGAGAAGGAGGAGGGGAATGTAGAGATGGGGAGGAGTTATATAATGGGGATCAGGAGGAGGAGGGGAATGTAGAGATGGGGAGGAGTTATATAATGGGGATCAGGAGGAGGAGGGGAATGTACAGATGGGGAGGAGATATATAATGGGGATCAGGAGGAGGAGGGGAATGTAGAGATGGGGAGGAGTTATATAATGGGGATCAGGAGGAGGAGGGGAATGTAGAGATGGGGAGGAGTTATATAATGGGGATCAGGAGGAGGAGGGGAATGTAGAGATGGGGAGGAGTTATATAATGGGGATCAGGAGGAGGAGGGGAATGTAGAGATGGGGAGGAGTTATATAATGGGGATCAGGAGGAGGAGGGGAATACAGAGATGGGGAGGAGTTATATAATGGGGATATGTAGGAGGAGGGGAATGTAGAGATGGGGAGGAGATATATAATGGGGATCAGGAAGAGGAGGGGAATGTAGAGATGGGGAGGAGTTATATAATGGGGATCAGTTGGAGGAGGGGAATGTAGAGATGGGGAGGAGTTATATAATGGGGATCAGGAGGAGGAGGGGAATGTAGAGATGGGGAGGAGATATATAATGGGGATCAGGAGGAGGAGGGGAATGTAGAGATGGGGAGGAGTTATATAATGGGGATCAGGAGGAGGAGGGGAATGTAGAGATGGGGAGGAGTTATATAATGGGGATCAGGAGGAGGAGGGGAATGTAGAGATGGGGAGGAGTTATATAGTAGGGATGAGAAGGAGGAGGGGAATGTAGAGATGGGGAGGAGTTATATAATGGGGATCAGGAGGAGGAGGGGAATGTAGAGATGGGGAGGAGATATATAATGGGGATCAGGAGGAGGAGGGGAATGTAGAGATGGGGAGGAGTTATATAATGGGGATCAGGAGGAGGAGGGGAATGTAGAGATGGGGAGGAGTTATATAATGGGGATCAGGAGGAGGAGGGGAATGTAGAGATGGGGAGGAGTTATATAATGGGGATCAGGAGGAGGAGGGGAATGTAGAGATGGGGAGGAGTTATATAATAGGGATGAGAAGGAGGAGGGGAATGTAGAGATGGGGAGGAGTTATATAATGGGGATCAGGAGGAGGAGGGGAATACAGAGATGGGGAGGAGTTATATAATGGGGATATGTAGGAGGAGGGGAATGTAGAGATGGGGAGGAGATATATAATGGGGATCAGGAAGAGGAGGGGAATGTAGAGATGGGGAGGAGTTATATAATGGGGATCAGTTGGAGGAGGGGAATGTAGAGATGGGGAGGAGTTATATAATGGGGATCAGGAGGAGGAGGGGAATGTAGAGATGGGGAGGAGATATATAATGGGGATCAGGAGGAGGAGGGGAATGTAGAGATGGGGAGGAGTTATATAATGGGGATCAGGAGGAGGTGGGGAATGTAGAGATGGGGAGGAGTTATATAATGGGGATCAGGAGGAGGAGGGGAATGTAGAGATGGGGAGGAGTTATATAATGGGGATCAGGAGGAGGAGGGGAATGTAGAGATGGGGAGGAGTTATATAATGGGAATCAGGAGGAGGAGGGGAATACAGAGATGGGGAGGAGTTATATAATGGGGATCAGTAGGAGGAGGGGAATGTAGAGATGGGGAGGAGATATATAATGGGGATCAGGAGGAGGAGGGGAATGTAGAGATGGGGAGGAGTTATATAATGGGGATCAGTAGGAGGAGGGGAATGTAGAGATGGGGAGGAGTTATATAATGGGGATCAGGACGAGGAGGGGAATGTAGAGATGGGGAGGAGTTATATAATGGGGATCAGGAGGAGGAGGGGAATGTAGAGATGGGGAGGAGTTATATAATGGGGATCAGGAGGAGGAGGGGAATGTACAGATGGGGAGGAAATATATAGTAGGGATGAGAAGGAGGAGGGGAATGTACAGATGGGGAGGAGTTATATAGTAGGGATGAGAAGGAGGAGGGGAATGTAGAGATGGGGAGGAGTTATATAATGGGGATCAGGAGGAGGAGGGGAATGTACAGATGGGGAGGAGTTATATAATGGGGATCAGGAGGAGGAGGGGAATGTACAGATGGGGAGGAGTTATATAATGGGGATCAGGAGGAGGAGGGGAATGTAGAGATGGGGAGGAGTTATATAATGGTGATCAGGAGGAGGAGGGGAATGTAGAAATGGGGAGGAGTTATATAATGGTGATCAGGAGGAGGAGGGGAATGTAGAGATGGGGAGGAGTTATATAATGGGGATCAGGAGGAGGAGGGGAATACAGAGATGGGGAGGAGAATGTAGAGATGGGGAGGAGTTATATAATGGGGATCAGGAGGAGGAGGGGAATACAGAGATGGGGAGGAGTTATATAATGGGGATCAGGAGGAGGAGGGGAATGTAGAGATGGAGAGGGGTTATATAATGGTGATCAGGAGAAGGAGGGGAATACAGAGATGGGGAGGAGAATGTAGAGATGGGGAGGAGTTATATAATGGGGATCAGGAGGAGGAGGGGAATGTAGAGATGGGGGGAGTTATATAATGGGGATCAGGAGGAGGAGAGGAATGTAGAGATGGGGAGGAGTTATATAATGGTGATCAGGAGGAGGAGGGGAATGTAGAGATGGGGAGAGTTATATAATGGGGATCAGGAGGAGGAGGGGAATGTAGAGATGGGGAGGAGTTATATAATGGGGATCAGGAGGAGGAGGGGAATACAGAGATGGGGAGGAGTTATATAATGGGGATCAGGAGGAGGGGAATGTAGAGATGGGGAGGAGTTATATAATGGGGATCAGGAGGAGGGGAATGTAGAGATGGGGAGGAGTTATATAATGGGGATCAGGAGGAGGAGGGGAATGTAGAGATGGGGAGGAGTTAAATAATGGGGATCAGGAGGAGGAGGGGAATGTAGAGATGGGGAGGAGAATGTAGAGATGGGGAGGAGATATATAATGGGGATCAGGAGGAGGAGGGGAATGTAGAGATGGGGAGGAGTTATATTATGGGGATCAGGAGGAGGAGGGGAATACAGAGATGGGGAGGAGAATGTAGAGATGGGGAGGAGATATATAATGGGGATCAGGAGGAGGAGGGGAATGTAGAGATGGGGAGGAGTTATATAATGGGGATCAGGAGGAGGAGGGGAATGTAGAGATGAGAAGGAGTTATATAATGGGGATCAGGAGGAGGAGGGGAATACAGAGATGGGGAGGAGTTATATAATGGGGATCAGGAGGAGGGGAATGTAGAGATGGGGAGGAGTTATATAATGGGGATCAGGAGGAGGGGAATGTAGAGATGGGGAGGAGTTATATAATGGGGATCAGGAGGAGGAGGGGAATGTAGAGATGGGGAGGAGTTATATAATGGGGATCAGGAGGAGGAGGGGAATGTAGAGATGGGGAGGAGTTATATAATGGGGATCAGGAGGAGGAGGGGAATGTAGAGATAAGGAGGAGTTATATAATGGGGATCAGGAGGAGGGGAATGTAGAGATGGGGAGGAGTTATATAATAGGGATCAGGAGGAGGAGGGGAATGTAGAGATGGGGAGGAGTTATATAATGGGGATCAGGAGGAGGAGGGGAATACAGAGATGGGGAGGAGTTATATAATGGGGATCAGGAGGAGGGGAATGTAGAGATGGGGAGGAGTTATATAATGGGGATCAGGAGGAGGGGAATGTAGAAATGGGGAGGAGTTATATAATGGGGATTAGGAGGAGGAGGGGAATGTAGAGATGGGGAGGAGTTATATAATGGGGATCAGGAGGAGGAGGGGAATGTAGAGATGGGGAGGAGTTATATAATGGGGATCAGGAGGAGGAGGGGAATACAGAGATGGGGAGGAGTTATATAATGGGGATCAGGAGGAGGAGGGGAATGTAGAGATAGGGAGGAGATATATAATGGGGATCAGGAGGAGGAGGGGAATGTAGAGATGGGGAGGTGTTATATAATGGGGATCAGGAGGAGGAGGGGAATGTAGAGATGGGGAGGAGATATATAATGGGGATCAGGAGGAGGAGGGGAATGTAGAGATGGGGAGGAGTTATATAATGGTGATCAGGAGGAGGAGGGGAATGTTGAGATGGGGAGGAGTTATATAATGGTGATCAGGAGGAGGAGGGGAATGTAGAGATGGGGAGGAGTTATATAATGGGGATCAGGAGGAGGAGGGGAATGTAGAGATGGGGAGGGGTTATATAATGGGGATCAGGAGGAGGAGGGGAATGTTGAGATGGGGAGGAGTTATATAATGGTGATCAGGAGGAGGAGGGGAATGTAGAGATGGGGAGGAGTTATATAATGGGGATCAGGAGGAGGAGGGGAATGTAGAGATGATGAGGAGTTATATAATGGGGATCAGGAGGAGGAGGGGAATGTAGAGATGAGTAGGAGTTATATAATGGGGATCAGGAGGGGGAATGAAGAGATGGGGAGGAGTTATATAATGGGGATGAGAAGGAGGAGGGGAATGTAGAGATGGGGAGGGGTTATATAATGGTGATCAGGAGGAGGAGGGGAATGTAGAGATGGGGAGGAGTTATATAATAGGGATGAGAAGGAGGAGGGGAATGTAGAGATGGGGAGGAGTTATATAATAGGGATGAGAAGGAGGAGGGGAATGTAGAGATGGGGAGGAGTTATATAATGGGGATCAGGAGGAGGAGGGGAATGTAGAGATGGGGAGGAGTTATTTAATGGGGATCAGGAGGAGGAGGGGAATGTAGAGATGGGGAGGAGTTATATAATGGGGATCAGGAGGAGGAGGGGAATGTAGAGATGGGGAGGCGTTATATAATGGGGATCAGGAGGAGGAGGGGAATGTAGAGATGGGGAGGAGATATATAATGGGGATCAGGAGGAGAAGGGGAATGTAGAGATGGGGAGGAGATATATAATAGGGATCAGGAGGAGGAGGGAAATGTAGAGATGGGGAGGAGTTATATAATGGGGATCAGGAGGAGGGGAATGTAGAGATGGGGAGGAGTTATATAATGGGGATCAGGAGGAGGAGGGGAATACAGAGATGGGGAGGAGTTATATAATGGGGATCAGGAGGAGGGGAATGTAGAGATGGGGAGGAGTTATATAATGGGGATCAGGAGGAGGGGAATGTAGAGATGGGGAGGAGTTACATAATGGGGATCAGGAGGAGGAGGGGAATGTAGAGATGGGGAGGAGTTATATAATGGGGATCAGGAGGAGGAGGGGAATGTAGAGATGGGGAGGAGTTATATAATGGGGATCAGGAGGAGGAGGGGAATGTAGAGATGGGGAGGAGATATATAATGGGGATCAGGAGGAGGAGGGGAATGTAGAGATGGGGAGGAGTTATATAATGGTGATCAGGAGGAGGAGGGGAATGTAGAAATGGGGAGGAGTTATATAATGGTGATCAGGAGGAGGAGGGGAATGTAGAGATGGGGAGGAGTTATATAATGGGGATCAGGAGGAGGAGGGGAATACAGAGATGGGGAGGAGAATGTAGAGATGGGGAGGAGTTATATAATGGGGATCAGGAGGAGGAGGGGAATACAGAGATGGGGAGGAGTTATATAATGGGGATCAGGAGGAGGAGGGGAATGTAGAGATGGAGAGGGGTTATATAATGGTGATCAGGAGAAGGAGGGGAATACAGAGATGGGGAGGAGAATGTAGAGATGGGGAGGAGTTATATAATGGGGATCAGGAGGAGGAGGGGAATGTAGAGATGGGGGGAGTTATATAATGGGGATCAGGAGGAGGAGAGGAATGTAGAGATGGGGAGGAGTTATATAATGGTGATCAGGAGGAGGAGGGGAATGTAGAGATGGGGAGAGTTATATAATGGGGATCAGGAGGAGGAGGGGAATGTAGAGATGGGGAGGAGTTATATAATGGGGATCAGGAGGAGGAGGGGAATACAGAGATGGGGAGGAGTTATATAATGGGGATCAGGAGGAGGGGAATGTAGAGATGGGGAGGAGTTATATAATGGGGATCAGGAGGAGGGGAATGTAGAGATGGGGAGGAGTTATATAATGGGGATCAGGAGGAGGAGGGGAATGTAGAGATGGGGAGGAGTTAAATAATGGGGATCAGGAGGAGGAGGGGAATGTAGAGATGGGGAGGAGAATGTAGAGATGGGGAGGAGATATATAATGGGGATCAGGAGGAGGAGGGGAATGTAGAGATGGGGAGGAGTTATATTATGGGGATCAGGAGGAGGAGGGGAATACAGAGATGGGGAGGAGAATGTAGAGATGGGGAGGAGATATATAATGGGGATCAGGAGGAGGAGGGGAATGTAGAGATGGGGAGGAGTTATATAATGGGGATCAGGAGGAGGAGGGGAATGTAGAGATGAGAAGGAGTTATATAATGGGGATCAGGAGGAGGAGGGGAATACAGAGATGAGGAGGAGTTATATAATGGGGATCAGGAGGAGGGGAATGTAGAGATGGGGAGGAGTTATATAATGGGGATCAGGAGGAGGGGAATGTAGAGATGGGGAGGAGTTATATAATGGGGATCAGGAGGAGGAGGGGAATGTAGAGATGGGGAGGAGTTATATAATGGGGATCAGGAGGAGGAGGGGAATGTAGAGATGGGGAGGAGTTATATAATGGGGATCAGGAGGAGGAGGGGAATGTAGAGATAAGGAGGAGTTATATAATGGGGATCAGGAGGAGGGGAATGTAGAGATGGGGAGGAGTTATATAATAGGGATCAGGAGGAGGAGGGGAATGTAGAGATGGGGAGGAGTTATATAATGGGGATCAGGAGGAGGAGGGGAATACAGAGATGGGGAGGAGTTATATAATGGGGATCAGGAGGAGGGGAATGTAGAGATGGGGAGGAGTTATATAATGGGGATCAGGAGGAGGGGAATGTAGAAATGGGGAGGAGTTATATAATGGGGATTAGGAGGAGGAGGGGAATGTAGAGATGGGGAGGAGTTATATAATGGGGATCAGGAGGAGGAGGGGAATGTAGAGATGGGGAGGAGTTATATAATGGGGATCAGGAGGAGGAGGGGAATACAGAGATGGGGAGGAGTTATATAATGGGGATCAGGAGGAGGAGGGGAATGTAGAGATAGGGAGGAGATATATAATGGGGATCAGGAGGAGGAGGGGAATGTAGAGATGGGGAGGTGTTATATAATGGGGATCAGGAGGAGGAGGGGAATGTAGAGATGGGGAGGAGATATATAATGGGGATCAGGAGGAGGAGGGGAATGTAGAGATGGGGAGGAGTTATATAATGGTGATCAGGAGGAGGAGGGGAATGTTGAGATGGGGAGGAGTTATATAATGGTGATCAGGAGGAGGAGGGGAATGTAGAGATGGGGAGGAGTTATATAATGGGGATCAGGAGGAGGAGGGGAATGTAGAGATGGGGAGGGGTTATATAATGGGGATCAGGAGGAGGAGGGGAATGTTGAGATGGGGAGGAGTTATATAATGGTGATCAGGAGGAGGAGGGGAATGTAGAGATGGGGAGGAGTTATATAATGGGGATCAGGAGGAGGAGGGGAATGTAGAGATGATGAGGAGTTATATAATGGGGATCAGGAGGAGGAGGGGAATGTAGAGATGAGTAGGAGTTATATAATGGGGATCAGGAGGGGGAATGAAGAGATGGGGAGGAGTTATATAATGGGGATGAGAAGGAGGAGGGGAATGTAGAGATGGGGAGGGGTTATATAATGGTGATCAGGAGGAGGAGGGGAATGTAGAGATGGGGAGGAGTTATATAATAGGGATGAGAAGGAGGAGGGGAATGTAGAGATGGGGAGGAGTTATATAATAGGGATGAGAAGGAGGAGGGGAATGTAGAGATGGGGAGGAGTTATATAATGGGGATCAGGAGGAGGAGGGGAATGTAGAGATGGGGAGGAGTTATTTAATGGGGATCAGGAGGAGGAGGGGAATGTAGAGATGGGGAGGAGTTATATAATGGGGATCAGGAGGAGGAGGGGAATGTAGAGATGGGGAGGCGTTATATAATGGGGATCAGGAGGAGGAGGGGAATGTAGAGATGGGGAGGAGATATATAATGGGGATCAGGAGGAGAAGGGGAATGTAGAGATGGGGAGGAGATATATAATAGGGATCAGGAGGAGGAGGGAAATGTAGAGATGGGGAGGAGTTATATAATGGGGATCAGGAGGAGGGGAATGTAGAGATGGGGAGGAGTTATATAATGGGGATCAGGAGGAGGAGGGGAATACAGAGATGGGGAGGAGTTATATAATGGGGATCAGGAGGAGGGGAATGTAGAGATGGGGAGGAGTTATATAATGGGGATCAGGAGGAGGGGAATGTAGAGATGGGGAGGAGTTACATAATGGGGATCAGGAGGAGGAGGGGAATGTAGAGATGGGGAGGAGTTATATAATGGGGATCAGGAGGAGGAGGGGAATGTAGAGATGGGGAGGAGTTATATAATGGGGATCAGGAGGAGGAGGGGAATGTAGAGATGGGGAGGAGATATATAATGGGGATCAGGAGGAGGAGGGGAATGTAGAGATGGGGAGGAGTTATATAATGGGGATCAGGAGGAGGAGGGGAATGTAGAGATGGGGAGGAGTTATATAATGGGGATCAGGAGGAGGAGGGGAATGTAGAGATGGGGAGGAGTTATATAATGGGGATCAGGAGGAGGAGGGGAATGTAGAGATGGGGAGGAGATATATAATGGGGATCAGGAGGAGGAGGGGAATACAGAGATGGGGAGGAGTTATATAATGGGGATCAGGAGGAGGAGGGGAATGTAGAGATGGGGAGGAGTTATATAATGGGGATCAGGAGGAGGAGGGGAATACAGAGATGGGGAGGAGATATATAATGGGGATCAGGAGGAGGAGGGGAATGTAGAGATGGGGAGGAGTTATATAATGGGGATCAGGAGGAGGAGGGGAATGTAGAGATGGGGAGGAGATATATAATGGGGATCAGGAGGAGGAGGGGAATACAGAGATAGGGAGGAGTTATATAATGGGGATCAGAAGTAGGAGGGGAATACAGAGATGGGGAGGAGATATATAATGGGGATCAGGAGGAGGAGGGGAATGTAGAGATGGGGAGGAGTTATATAATGGGGATCAGGAGGAGGAGGGGAATACAGAGATGGGGAGGAGAATGTAGAGATGGGGAGGAGTTATATAATGGGAATCAGGAGTAGGAGGGGAATACAGAGATGGGGAGGAGATATATAATGGGGATCAGGAGGAGGAGGGGAATGTAGAGATGGGGAGGAGTTATATAATGGGGATCAGGAGGAGGAGGGGAATACAGAGATGGGGAGGAGTTATATAATGGGGATCAGGAGGAGGGGAATGTAGAGATGGGGAGGAGATATATAATGGGGATCAGAAGGAGGAGGGGAATGTAGAGATGGGGAGGAGTTATATAATGGGGATCAGGAGGAGGAGGGGAATGTAGAGATGGGGAGAAGATATATAATGGGGATCAGGAGGAGGAGGGGAATACATAGATGGGGAGGAGTTATATAATGGGGATCATGAGGAGGAGGGGAATGTAGAGATGGAGAGGAGTTATATAATGGGGATCAGGAGGAGGAGGGGAATACAGAGATGGGGAGGAGTTATATAATGGGGATCAGGAGGAGGGGAATGTAGAGATGGGGAGGAGATATATAATGGGGATCAGAAGGAGGAGGGGAATGTAGAGATGGGGAGGAGTTATATAATGGGGATCAGGAGGAGGAGGGGAATGTAGAGATGGGGAGGAGTTATATAATGGGGATCAGGAGGAGGAGGGGAATGTAGAGATGGGGAGAAGATATATAATGGGGATCAGGAGGAGGAGGGGAATACAGAGATGGGGAGGAGTTATATAATGGGGATCAGGAGGAGGAGGGGAATGTAGAGATGGGGAGGAGTTATATAATGGGGATCAGGAGGAGGAGGGGAATGTAGAGATGGGGAGGAGTTATATAATGGGGATCAGGAGGAGGAGGGGAATGTAGAGATGGGGAGGAGTTATATAATGGGGATCAGGAGGAGGAGGGGAATGTAGAGATGGGGAGGAGTTATATAATGGGGATCAGGAGGAGGAGGGGAATACAGAGATGGGGAGGAGAATGTAGAGATGGGGAGGAGTTATATAATGGGAATCAGGAGTAGGAGGGGAATACAGAGATGGGGAGGAGATATATAATGGGGATCAGGAGGAGTAGGGGAATAGAGAGATGGGGAGGAGATATATAATGGGGATCAGGAGGAGGAGGGGAATGAAGAGATGGGGAGGAATTAAGACTATGATGATGAAGAGAGGAACAGTACAGATGGTGAGATGGTGGTGGAGGTATAGAATGGGGGGTAATAAGTAACAATATAAATAACAATATTGCAGAGATACTCAGGAACCTGTTTAGCTGTTTCTGCAGTTGATCCAGCCTGTTCCCCAGTTCACATTTTTGCCGTCGACTAATGGAAGGCACCGGAGCAGTGAGCGTGGTGTGGGTAGGGATGGTGCATCGCGGCAGCTCCTGGTACTGACGTCCGTTTCGGTCTCCCCAAAAGCTAAAGATGTTGGATACCCCAGAAAATGCACCTTGGAAAAGGTACAATTAACAACACTGTGAGCCTCCCAAACATTCTCATATTACTGGTTCAAACATGGCGGCGTTTACCTAGGACACAACCTTGGACATCAGTAAACTTGGAGATACCTAGACCGTATTTTATACGCTCAGTTAAAACCAATGCATGTCTGGTCGTCTGTCTATTGGGCACATAAACATCATCATCATCAACATTTATTTATATAGCGCCAGCAAATTCCGTAGCATTTTACAATTGGGAACAAACATTAACAAAACAATACTGGGTAATACAGACAGAGAGGTAAGAGAACCCTGCTCACAAGCTTACAATCTATAGGACAATGGGAGTTAGAAACACAAGGGCATGTGCTACATCATATTGTACACTGGACCAGCTAGAACGCAAAGGTAAAAGTACTGAGTGGGCTGTATGTGTGCTAATGTTGGTCAGAGGGTTGTTGTCGTGTTAGCTGTGTAGAGGGTGGTAATAGGGGAGATTAAGATGCTGGTGGAGGAATACTAAAAGCTTGTCTGAAGAAGTGGGTTTTCAGAGAACGCTTGAAGGTCTGAAGACTAGAGGAAAGTCTTACTGTGCAACGGAGGGAATTCTACAAAATGGCTGCAGCCCGAAAAAGTCCTGTAACCGAGAATGGGAGGATGTGATGAGAGTGGAAGAGAGATGTAGATCTTGTGCAGAACGGAGGTGTCGAGTTGGGAGATAGTTTGAGATAAGTGAGGAGATGTATGTCGGTGCAATTTTGTTAACGGCCTTGTATGTTAGTAGAAGAATTTTATATTGTATTCGTTGATATACAGGCAACCAATGTAGAGACTGACAGAGTGGCTCAGCAGAGGAATAACGGTTTGCAAGGAAAATCAATCTCACTGCTGCGTGCAAAATAGATTGTAGGGGTTCAAGTCTGACTTTGGGAAGACCAGTAAGGAGGGAATTGCAATCGTCGATGTGGGAGATGATAAGTGTACGAATTAATGTTTTTGCGGTGTCTTGTGTAAGATATGTGCGTATTCTGGAAATGTTATTTAGATGTATGTAACATTTATAAAACATGGTGGCGTATTTGATAGCACATGATCCGTATCTTACAGATGTCTAATCTGCGTTCAACAAGGTAACACAGTATAAATGTCTGCCTATAAGTCAGTGTACGTACACAGGTAAAATCAGGGGGTTAGTTTACTTTACTGAAAACAATGCTACATTCAGAAACAGACCATCTTACTACAGTAAATGCATCCAGACGAGGGTGGAGATGATCATTTTATCTTTAACTATTTCTCCGTTTACCTGACAGATGATTGCACACGTTCCCGCCGCTCCGATCCCCGTCCACCTCTCCCCCATTTGGCGCAGTGACATTGCTGCACGTAGCTCGTGCTGGAGAAAGCTCAATGGTGCTTGAGACCGGTGCCGGCTGCTCATCATCACTCGATGACGAACTCGAGAGGGCGCTGCTGTGCTCCCCCCAGTCCTTTCCCTCCGGCACCAGATTGTTTCGGCTCAGCCGGCTTGACCTCTGACCTTTCTGGTCTTCCCCGACATTCTCAACATCTGTGACAGAAATTAGATGAAATACATCATGTGACAACATCAAGAGCATTATTAATGCTGTAAACGTGTAGTACTAATTAGAATGGACATAACGTAGGATTGTATATAAGAGAAACACACCAAGGGCTTTCTGTATCTACGAATGTGTGCACATGTATGGGACAGGGATTCATGGCTGCACCCTGTTGTAAATAAGACTGGGCTAATGGGAAATTCAACCTCCATTTATTGCCATTATTTCAATAATTCATGTCCCCTTTTTGCCTTTATGTGGAGGATTGTTATGATGTTCTAAATTATATGCAGTTTGTCTTTATGATAGTGGATCCCAGTGGGTGGAGGTGATACAGAGGTAAATGTTGGAATCGAGCAGGAAACACTGACACAAAGATATCTCCTGTAGGTGGCAGTAAGGAGTCAGCACAAGGTAAATAACTGTGATCTAGATCAGGTACAGGGCCGACAAGTCTAAATAGAACATCGGGAGATATAGAACACGGGGGATCGGTAGTAGCAATGAACTGTAATCAGGATTAGCCCCAGAGGTTTATCTATAGACTTGGACAAGGACAATACTAAAGGCCTGGTACACAGAAAAGGCAAGAAATCATCTGCAGCCATAGTCAGAGTTGAGATGAAGGACCAGGAACACAATTGTAGCAGACAAGTGTTAGTAGACACAGATAGGGTTCACGTTTACCACTCATAGACATAGGAGCATCAGATTAAGGTGGCTGTACACCACTGGACATCAGGAGCAAACTAAGAACGCTAGATACTGGGGCAGGAAATTATCTGACAATCCGGAACTCAAACTGCTGCATTAATAAAGCGGATGAGGAGGGCATGGCGCCAATGACGTCACCACACCTCAGATATCTGATGCTGGATATTGGACCGTACCATGCTGGAGGAGGGGGAGCTGCCGTCTGTGACTGGAATACTGAGAGTAACTCCTCAGACATCTGATGCGGGATATTGGACCGTACCATGCTGGATCAGGGGGAGCTGCCGTCTGTGACAGGAATACTGAGAGTGACACCTCAGAAATCTGATGCTGGATATTGGACCGTACCATGCTGGAGGAGGGGGAGCTACCGTCTGTGACAGGAATACTGAGAGTGACACCTCAGAAATCTGATGCTGGATATTGGACCGTACCATGCTGGAGGAGGGGGAGCTGCCGTCTGTGACTGGAATACTGAGAGTAACTCCTCAGACATCTGATGCGGGATATTGGACCGTACCATGCTGGAGGAGGGGGAGCTGCCGTCTGTGACTGGAATACTGAGAGTAACTCCTCAGACATCTGATGCTGGATATTGGACCGTACCATGCTGGAGGAGGGGGAGCTGCCGTCTGTGACTGGAATACTGAGAGTGACACCTCAGAAATCTGATGCTGGATATTGGACCGTACCATGCTGGAGGAGGGGGAGCTGCCGTCTGTGACTGGAATACTGAGAGTGACACCTCAGACATCTGATGCGGGATATTGGACCGTACCATGCTGGAGGAGGGGGAGCTGCCATCTGTGACAGGAATACTGAGAGTGACACCTCAGACATCTGATGCGGGATATTGGACCGTACCATGCTGGAGGAGGGGGAGCTGCCGTCTGTGACAGGAATACTGAGAGTGACTCATCAGACATCTGATGCGGGATATTGGACCGTACCATGCTGGAGGAGGGGGAGCTGCCGTCTGTGACAGGAATACTGAGAGTGACACCTCAGAAATCTGATGCTGGATATTGGACCGTACCATGCTGGAGGAGGGGGAGCTGCCGTCTGTGACTGGAATACTGAGAGTAACTCCTCAGACATCTGATGCGGGATATTGGACCGTACCATGCTGGAGGAGGAGGAGCTGCCGTCTGTGACAGGAATACTGAGAGTGACACCTCAGACATCTGATGCTGGATATTGGACCGTACCATGCTGGAGGAGGGGGAGCTGCCGTCTGTGACAGGAATACTGAGAGTGACACCTCAGAAATCTGATGCTGGATATTGGACCGTACCATGCTGGAGGAGGGGGAGCTGCCGTCTGTGACTGGAATACTGAGAGTAACTCCTCAGACATCTGATGCGGGATATTGGACCGTACCATGCTGGAGGAGGGGGAGCTGCCGTCTGTGACTGGAATACTGAGAGTAACTCCTCAGACATCTGATGCTGGATATTGGACCGTACCATGCTGGAGGAGGGGGAGCTGCCGTCTGTGACTGGAATACTGAGAGTGACACCTCAGAAATCTGATGCTGGATATTGGACCGTACCATGCTGGAGGAGGGGGAGCTACCGTCTGTGACTGGAATACTGAGAGTGACACCTCAGACATCTGATGCGGGATATTGGACCGTACCATGCTGGAGGAGGGGGAGCTGCCATCTGTGACAGGAATACTGAGAGTGAAACCTCAGACATCTGATGCGGGATATTGGACCGTACCATGCTGGAGGAGGGGGAGCTGCCGTCTGTGACAGGAATACTGAGAGTGACTCATCAGACATCTGATGCGGGATATTGGACCGTACCATGCTGGAGGAGGGGGAGCTGCCGTCTGTGACAGGAATACTGAGAGTGACACCTCAGAAATCTGATGCTGGATATTGGACCGTACCATGCTGGAGGAGGGGGAGCTGCCGTCTGTGACTGGAATACTGAGAGTAACTCCTCAGACATCTGATGCGGGATATTGGACCGTACCATGCTGGAGGAGGAGGAGCTGCCGTCTGTGACTGGAATACTGAGAGTAACTCCTCAGACATCTGATGCTGGATATTGGACCGTACCATGCTGGAGGAGGGGGAGCTGCCGTCTGTGACAGGAATACTGAGAGTGACTCCTCAGACATCTGATGCTGGATATTGGACCGTACCATGCTGGAGGAGGGGGAGCTGCCGTCTGTGACTGGAATACTGAGAGTAACTCCTCAGACATCTGATGCGGGATATTGGACCGTACCATGCTGGAGGAGGGGGAGCTGCCGTCTGTGACTGGAATACTGAGAGTAACTCCTCAGACATCTGATGCGGGATATTGGACCGTACCATGCTGGAGGAGGAGGAGCTGCCGTCTGTGACTGGAATACTGAGAGTAACTCCTCAGACATCTGATGCGGGATATTGGACCGTACCATGCTGGAGGAGGAGGAGCTGCCGTCTGTGACTGGAATACTGAGAGTGACTCCTCAGACATCTGATGCGGGATATTGGACTGTACCATGCTGGAGGAGGGGGAGCTGCCGTCTGTGACAGGAATACTGAGAGTGACACCTCAGAAATCTGATGCTGGATATTGGACCGTACCATGCTGGAGGAGGGGGAGCTGCCGTCTGTGACAGGAATACTGAGAGTGACTCCTCAGACATCTGATGCGGGATATTGGACCGTACCATGCTGGAGGAGGGGGAGCTGCCAGTCCGTTACAGGAATACTGAGAGTAACTCCTCAGACATCTGATGCGGGATATTGGACTGTACCATGCTGGAGGAGGGGGAGCTGCCAGTCCGTTACAGGAATACTGAGAGTGACTCCTCAGACATCTGATGCTGGATATTGGACCGTACCATGCTGGAGGTGGGGGAGCTGCCGTCTGTGACTGGAATACTGAGAGTGACTCCTCAGACATCTGATGCGGGATATTGGACCGTACCATGCTGGAGGAGGGGGAGCTGCCAGTCCGTTACAGGAATACTGAGAGTGACTCCTCAGACATCTGATGCGGGATATTGGACTGTACCATACTGGAGGAGGGGGAGCTGCCGTCTGTGACAGGAATACTGAGAGTGACTCCTCAGACATCTGATGCGGGATATTGGACTGTACCATGCTGGAGGAGGGGGAGCTGCCGTCTGTGACAGGAATACTGAGAGTGACTCCTTAGACATCTGATGCTGGATATTGGACTGTACCATACTGGAGGAGGGGGAGCTGCCATCTGTGACTGGAATACTGAGAGTAACTCCTCAGACATCTGATGCTGGATATTGGACCGTACCATGCTGGAGGTGGGGGAGCTGCCGTCTGTGACTGGAATACTGAGAGTGACTCCTCAGACATCTGATGCTGGATATTGGACCGTACCATGCTGGAGGTGGGGGAGCTGCCGTCTGTGACTGGAATACTGAGAGTGACTCCTCAGACATCTGATGCTGGATATTGGACCGTACCATGCTGGAGGAGGAGGAGGTGCCGTCTGTGACAGGAATACTGAGAGTGACTCATCAGACATCTGATGCTGGATATTTGACTGTACCATGCTGGAGGAGGGGGAGCTATCGTCTGTGACAGGAATACTGAGAGTGACTCCTCAGACATCTGATGCTGGATATTGGACCGTACCATGCTGGAGGAGGGGGAGCTGCCGTCTGTGACTGGAATACTGAGAGTGACTCCTTAGACATCTGATGCTGGATATTGGACTGTACCATGCTGGAGGAGGGGGAGCTGCCGTCTGTGACTGGAATACTGAGAGTGACTCCTTAGACATCTGATGCTGGATATTGGACTGTACCATGCTGGAGGAGGGGGAGCTGCCGTCTGTGACAGGAATACTGAGAGTGACTCCTCAGACATCTGATGCGGGATATTGGACTGTACCATGCTGGAGGAGGGGGAGCTGCCGTCTGTGACTGGAATACTGAGAGTGACTCCTCAGACATCTGATGCTGGATATTGGACCGTACCATGCTGGAGGAGGGGGAGCTGCCGTCTGTGACAGGAATACTGAGAGTGACTCCTCAGACATCTGATGCGGGATATTGGACTGTACCATACTGAAGCAGGAGAATCTACTTGGCTGCTGATCAGGTTACTGAGATCCCAACTGCAGGGTTCATTGTTGGATTCTGACATACTGTTGGATCTCCGCAGCATCTAGCACAGTCCAGGACAGCAAAAAGGATGATTCTTTTTTATCATAGCGATAAAAAAATCTTTATTGTTCCAATTTATAAAAAAACATATTGCCCCTATGCCCACACAATACTGTCCTGGACTGGTAAGGGTCAATTTATAACGTTGCTGGTCCAGAATCTGAAGATATGAGCATGCGTGAGACGATTTGCCCATCCCCACATTGGGTATTTAAGTTCTACTAATAACATTGAATAAAAGTTAAAACTATATTTACAAACCTTTACAAATGAATAACATGATTATAAGGAATAAAGCACACGGGAAGAACATACAAACTCTACACAGATAAGGTCATGGTTGGGAATCAAACTCACAACCCCAGTGCTGTGAGGCAGAAGTGCTAACCACTGAGCCACCGTGTATAAATCCAGGAATATCACACATTAGGAAGGACCGCACTGTCTAGGTCATATGCGAATGTGGGAAAATAAGCATAATCTTATTCCTTGGATAATACATTCCCTGAACTCTGACCTTTCTCTGTCCGTCTGCGAAAGGAGATCTTGCGCCGTCTCAGTTTGTTAAATCCGCTGTCAGAATCATTGCTGCTGGGAGATCCCGGGATCATGTTCGTCTGTAAATGGAGAGGGGGATTGGTGGTTTAAATACCGAACCCCATTGGGAATTTATTATAAGGAACAAGTAAGATGGATGATGATGATCCCTGCTGGCGGGACCAGAGAATTATACATTAGAAAATAATAAATAGCAAGTTCATTCTCGTGATCTGACTAAATCAAAGGAAAATAAAACGAAGCCGGGAACATAATCCCCCCCAGTGACAGAGAGAGTTACCGGCCGGCTGGAAACTTTGTTCTATCGATTCTGGACATTAGTAAACTAGACTCACATCTCGGAGGTTGAAGGTGATCTCCAGGCTGGACCAGAAATAGTCGGAGAATTCGGGATACATGTCCAGGACTTCCAGGAGGTCCTCCCGGTGAATTTTGTGCAGGTCACAGTAGGTCAGAGCACGGACGTCTGCGTTGGATTTTCCAGGTCGTGCGTAAGGGGCTCTCCGAATATATCATTCTTCCCTGTACATAATGATATGGGGGATACAATGTCAGGAGCCATTTTTTCTACCCAAGGATTGAAATGTGAGGTTGTCATTCATTTCTGACATACTACACGTGAAGACCGTGACACGTGAGGCAGTAATGTGTATAATACAGAACTGACAGAAGCAATGTGCAGGCTACATGGAGTATCGGACATTTATTTGGCTTATTGCCGGGGTGACGTCCCGATACGATGAAGGACATTATACATAACATACAATTACCCAGTATGGCGACTACCACATCCCCGCGCAATATTTCAATGGATCCACGGGACAGGAAGTAGAGAGCTGTAAGTACATCGCCCGCATGCACTAGAGTGTCCCCAGGCGGCGCATGCGTGGTCTTAAATTTCATGGCCAGGGCCCGCAGACAGCCCTTTGTGGCCCCCTTGAAGGGTTTACAGTTCTGAAGAAGAGTTCGGTTAAGGTGCAGACAGATATCAGCTTGGAGGCACTCGGGGAATCCCTTTAAAACCTAAATAGCAGAAAAAGAAGCACAATGTTGAAACTGAGATGCAGAAAGTTTTACAAAGTGGGGACACAAAGATTGGGAGACAAGAGGAAATATAATAAGGGAAAGAGCAGAACACAAAGACTGTGGGTGGAGATGGGGCAGGATCACAAAATGCTGGTGGGAACGATAAACAGTGATGTTTGGTGTAGAATAAATTACACATTTATTATTATTATTATTATTATTATTATTCTTTATTTATATGGTGCCACAAGGTATCTGCAGAGCCGTACAAAATACAAGAATACAATACAGACAGTATACCAGGGTACAACGAGTAGAACAAAGACTTCAATATCTCCAAGCATAGCAAGTACAGTGGTGGAGGAGTAGAAGAAATGACAGAAGGGAGGAGGGCCCTGCTCAAAGAGCTTACATACTAAGGGGGGGAAACAGACCGTAGGCACGAGAGGAGTCAGTAGAGGGGTTCAAGCATAGGAGGAAACAGGGAGGTGGGAGGTGAGGAGAACAAGGAGGGAGAAGGTTAAGTGGATTGATGGTAGGCCTTGAGGAACGGGTGGGCTTTGAGAGCCTGTTTAAAGGAGCTAAAATTAGGGGACAGACAGATGGAGGTAGGTCATTCCAGTGGAGGGGGGCTGCATGGGAGAGGTTTCGAATTCTGGCGTGGGATGAGATAATCAGTGCAGAGGAGGGGCGACGGTCATTGGCCGAACGCAGGGAACGGGCAGGAGTGTGAATGGAGAGGAGGTTAGAGATATAGGGGCCAGTGGAATGGGAGAGAGCCTTCTAAGTGACAGTGAGGAGTTTAAAGAGGATTCTGTAGGGGAAGGGGAGCCAGTGTAAGGCAAGGCAGAGAGGGGAGGCAGAGGAGGAGCGGCATGAAAGAAAGATAAGTCTTGCAGCCGCATTAAGAAAAGAGCGAGGAGGGGCGAGATGGGAGTGGAGGAGGCCAGTGAGGAAAAGCTTGACAGCTTGAAGAGGCGTGCAAGGTGAGAGCAGGGGGAGAGGGAGCGAAGGAGGTGGGAGGGAATGGGATCCAGTAGGCAAGTAGAAGGGGGAGAAGGGAGAATGAGAAAGTGGACTTCATCACCCGAAGTAGGGCAGAAGGATGGCGATGGCGGTGGCTGGAGTATGAGACGAGGAGATGTCCAGTCTGATAGCTTCAATTTTAGAGGAGAAAAATGAGGCGAAGTCGGTGGCAGAGATGGAAAGCGAGATGGGGGGTGGGGTAGTCGAGAGATCAACGTGGCAAAGAGGCGGCGAGAATTGGAGGACTGAGAAGAGATTGTTTTTCAAGGGAGAGGGAACTTAATCTTAAAGTGAAGGAAGTCGGCCAGGGAGCGAGATTAAGAGAAGAGGCTGGGGCAAGGGCATCCAGAGAAGAGGTGAAGGAGAGGTTGTAGAGAAAGGTCACCTGGTCAGGGCAGACCAGGGTATGAAGAGGGGAGAGAAGAGGAGAAAGAGGTAGGTTCCAAAGCATCAAGGTTTCGCTTAGTGAGGGTGGATTTAGGCGGGGGGTTCAGGGGAGGAGGACAGAGTAAAGGAGAGGAAGTGGTGATCAGAGAGAGGAAAGGGGGAATTAGAGAAGTCAGAGAAAGCACAAAGGTGAGAGAAAACAAGGTTGAGGAAGTGACAAAGACAGTGGGTGGTGGATGAAGTCCACTGAGTGAGGCTAAAGGAGGAGGAAAGGGCAAGAAGTTTGATGGAGGCAGGGTCAGTGGGGTTGTCAATAGGGATGTTAAAGTTGGAAAGTATGATGGCAGGGAGGTCAGAAGAAAGGTAGTGGGGAAGCCAGGCTGCAAACTCCTCAAGAAAAAGATAAGTGGGGCGGTAAATGACGGCGACATGGAGGTGGATGGGGAGAAGAGATGGATAGTGTGAGCTTCAAAAGAAGAGAAAGAGAGGGATGGCACAGTGGGAATGACCAGAAAAGTACAGTTAGGTTAAAGGAGAAGGCCCACACCACCTCCTGGACGGTCCTCCGGTCTGGTGGAGTGGGTAAAGGAGAGGCACCCAAGGGAGAGAGCGGCGGGGGAGACAGCGTCAGTAGACGAGAGCCAGGTTTCAGTGATAGCAAGGAGGTTAAGAGAGTTGGAGATGAAGCGGTCATGAATAGCTGGCAGTTTATTACGGACGGAACTGGAGTTAATTGGATGAGGCTTACTAAAGTGGAGGGGGATGGTTGAAATTGGGGTGGAAATTGGGACGAGAGGAAAGGATGGGTATAGGACAGGAGCGAGGAGGCTTGGTGGGAAATTTATGGTGAAAGTACAGGAGATGAAAGAAGAACACAAAGAGATGAAGGGCGCACATAACACTATGGAGGACACAGTGGGTGCAAAGGTAAGGTAACAAGACACCAAGAGATGGAGATGTAAGAGGACATTTAGTGATGGTGGACATGTATGATGACGATATAACAGGACATGTATGATGAAGAAAAGTATTAAGTGACGGTGTACTGATCAGGAACTAGGAGTAATGGTTAGACTCACTGCGTTCATATCGATGCCGTTGGTGTACGACCAGGCGTGTTGGAAATACTCCTCCAGGCGCTGCCGTAAGGGGTTTGGGATTTGGTGGAAACGGATGAACTCACGGACTCGCAGCATCTGTGTATGGTACCTGGCAGTCCCGGAATACAGGCGCTGGATGATTGCAGAGACATTCCCAAAAATACTAGCGTACATGAGTGCTAAGAAGACACAAGATTGGGGTTACTGATGCTCCAGCACTATAATACGCATTACATTGGTATCTTGCCTGTTTATCTTATGGCCTTAATCATCCATATTCTTCATGAGAAAATCCAGCTCCTCTAATATACATGTCCCCACTTTACAAAACACCCCAAGTCACCGCACCCCAAGTCACCGTACGCTATGTCACTGTACCCCATATCACTGCACCCCGTGTCACTACACCCCAAGTCACCGCACCCCAAGTCACCGTACTCTATGTCACTGTACCCCATATCACTGCACCCCGTGTCACTGCACCCCAAGTCTCTGCACCCCTTGTACAGCACCCGGTGTCACTGCTGGTACACCGGTGTCTGTGTGTATAACACATTGTTATCATTTACATCCCCAGCACTCACCCTGGGGGGAGTCATTCGGATATATATATATATACATGTTAACCCGTGCATGATACTCATGCATTCTAGTCAAATCAAGCTACTTAAGGTGTTAAAAAGGTTCTTGTCATGCATTTGGGCCTAGCCCAGGCCTCCTCAGGGGAAGAGCGTTACTTCCCGACGTAAGCGGTCTTTTTAATGTGTGTTCATGAGGTAAAATTACCTCACGAAAATGAGTTTGACCCCTTAACTCGTAAATTTAGCCTTTACTAACCCTCCCACGGGGGAAAGGGGGGATGAAGGAAGTTAACTAACTTCACTATTCTAATTTTTTTGTGAAATGATGTCAGTATACCAAATTTCAGGTCAATTGGATGAGCTCTTTCTGAGAAAATAGTTTTTCCACACACACACACTAACACACGCCGCTAGGCTTTTACTTTTATATATATTAGATAATGCTAAGAATTTAGTAGGTCAGTGTATAACTCCGCCCAGCCTGTATCTGCAGCTTGTTGTTTTTTTTCCACACACAGACTAACACACGCTGCTAGGCTTATATATATTAGATATATATATATACTGACTGAGCCTCGGTGCGGAAAGTGATGACACAATACAATGTGTAATACATTATCTTTGCTAGCTCTGCATTTGCAGCCCGACCCCCCATTTCCAGCACCATACATTTACACTGCTCCTCTTTAGGTATATATAGGAGGCTGAGAGAAACACCAATTAAATATTTTCTGTGCATTATCAAAATGTCAAAACTTAATCCAAATAATTTTACTGCAATAGATGTTTCCAGGATCCGTTTAGCACAGTGTTGGCTAACCTGTGACACTCCAGGTGTTATCAAACTAAAAGTCCCAGCATACCCTTCCAGCAATAAGCTGTTATATATTGGCAAAGCATGCTGGGACTTGTAGTTTCCCAACATCTGAAGTGTCACAGGTTCACCAAGACTGGTTTAGCAATACGGTCACTTGAGCTTCTAGAGAAGTCTGCACTTACACTCCCTGCCCAGTAGATGTCAGTGCACCACAATTTAGCAGCGATAGAACATGTGACACCCTGCAGTCTGGATTCTGATTGGTCATTTGGGCTCCCGGTTCCAGCACTGGACATAATATTTATAGTCACACAACATAAAACCCACTGACAGCCTTCTGATTAAGCAGCTACAAATGGCTGAATAATGAGTGTGATGAATGGTATCACCTGGACAGCAGGCGGGGGGGGGGGGGGGGGGGGGGGAGAAAAATTGTACATAGCACCTATATGGGGTTCTCTGGCTCTTTACTTAGATTTATTTGTGTTTATCGACAGCACAAGACTAATGCAGAACGTGTTGTCTGATACATGAACAACACTACTGTATTTTATTTTTAAATAAAATTGTGTAGTTTTGACTCTGGTCATTAAGGGGCTAATGTGAAAGAGGGTGGGGTACGTTATTCCGGTACCTGATATAGCAATATAAGAATTCAACGGTGGTAGTCATTATCCCGGTGACGAAAACGCCGACATCGGATCCCCCGGCAGGATGACACCAAAGGTGTCATGGACGACAGAGCAGGAATACTGACATCTTGAAAACAGACGTGCAGCAATTCAGGCAAATGAAGATCCCGGCAGCCTCCAATGACGTCACTTTTAAGGGGCGCAGTCTGATTCGTGCTGATTTAAGGAGGCACCGGCAGTACAATGTTCTAGGCTTTGTAAAGTACATTGTATTATTCCCACTCTGTCGTCCATGACACCTTCGGTGTCATCCTGATGGGGGATCCGATGTCAGCATTTTCGCCTTTGGGATAAGGTACCCAAACCAAATTCAGAACAGTACAAGTCCGACATGAATGAAATGTAGACTTACTATAACACAGACTCTCAAGATCTCCGACCCGACTGCTCTCAATTCCAAATACAGTAAATGCCGACACTTTACATTTATGTCACATAATAAACCAGCATGGGCCGCCTAACCCTAATCCTAACCCATAGATGGGACCTGGCATTGGCTCTTTAAATACAGAAATCCCAATGACGCTATATCGTGTGACATAAATGTGAAGTGCCGGCATTTACTGTATTTGGAATTGATACCGGGTCAGAGATGTATTATCTGCAGCTTTAATAAAGCACAATGACTTCACTCCTGGGCCACTTACTAACCCATCTTTTCTGTGACCTACAGTGTACATAATGGGGTCTATACTCACAGCCTATGAGCATGACGCAGATAGAGAAGATCTTCTCAGAGTTGGTGTTAGGAGACACGTTCCCAAAGCCCACGCTGGTCAGACTGCTGAAGGTGAAGTACAGGGCTGTGACGTATTTATCATTGATGGTCGGGCCAGACTTAGTGTTGCTGTTGTTGTAGGGTTTCATGATTTGAGTGCCCAGTGAGTACAACCAGCCGATTGGTCGATACTCCTGATCAAAGTGCTCCATGTGTCCAATGGCGTACCAGATGCAGGCCAGCCAATGAGCTATGAGGGCGAAGGTGCACATAAGGAGGAACAAGACAGCTGCCCCGTATTCAGAGTAACGGTCCAACTTACGGGCCACTCGCACCAAGCGCAGGAGGCGGGCTGTCTTCAGCAGACCAATCAGAGTAGTTGTCTAGGAAACAAAAAATAAAACAAATAAAATAAGAGACCAGACAATGAGAAAATACTGGAGAAAAAAGACAGATAAACCAATAGGGTAAAAGAAGATAAACATAACATACAGGAAAGTCTCAGAATAATGTTCTGCCCTCAATACCCTGTATCCGGTGACTTACCACCCTCCATACCCTGTATCCGACCACTTCCCACCCTCCATACCCTGTATCCGGTGACCTCCCACCCTCCATCCGACCACTTCCCACCCTCCATACCCTGTATCCGCTCACTTCACGCCCTCCATACCCTGTATCCGGTCACTTCCCACTCTCCATACCTTGTATCCGATCACTTCCCACCCTCCATACCCTGTATCTGGTCACTTCCCACTCTCCATACCCTGTATACGATCACTTCCCACCCTTCATACCATGTATCCGGTCACCTCCCACCCTCCATACCCTGTATCCGGTCACTTCACGCCCTCCATACCCTGTATCTGGTCACTTCCCACTCTCCATACCTTGTATCCGATCACTTCCCACCCTTCATACCCTGTATCCGCTCACTTCACGCCCTCCATACCCTGTATCTGGTCACTTCCCACTCTCCATACCTTGTATCCGCTCACTTCACGCCCTTCATACCATGTATCCGCTCACTTCACGCCCTCCATACCCTGTATCTGGTCACTTCCCACTCTCCATACCTTGTATCCGATCACTTCCCACCCTTCATACCATGTATCCGGTCACCTCCCACCCTCCATACCCTGTATCTGGTCACTTCCCACTCTCCATACCCTGTATACGATCACTTCCCACCCTTCATACCATGTATCCGGTCACCTCCCACCCTCCATAACCTGTATCCGGTCACTATCCACCCTCCATACCCTGTATCCGGTCACTTCACACCCTCCATACCCTGTATCCCTCCATAACCTGTATCCGACTACTTCCCACTGTCCATACCCTGTATACACTCACTTCCCACCCTCCATGCTCTGTATTCGGTCACTTCCCACCCTCCATTTCCTGTATACGGTCACCTACCACCCTCCATACCCTGTATCTGGTCACCTCCCACCCTCCATACTCTGTATCCGGTCACTTCCCACCCTCCATAACCTGTATCCGGTCACTTCCCACCCTCCATAACCTGTATCCGGTCACTTCCCACCAGAGGGTACCCTGTATCCGGTCACATCCTACCCTCCATACCCTGTATCTGGTCACATCCCACCCTCCATACCCTGTATCTGATCACTTCTCGCCCTCCATAACCTGTATCCGGTCACGTCCCACCCGAGGGTACCCTGTATCCGGTCACATCCTACCCTCCATACCCTGCATCCGATCACTTCCCACACTCCATTCCCTGTATCCGGTCACTTCTCACCCTCCATACCCTGTATCCGGTCACTTCCCACCCGCCCTCCATTCCCTGTATCCGGTCACTTCCCACTCTCCATACCCTGTATCCAGTCACTTCCCACCCTCCATACCCTGTATCCGATCACTTCCCGCCCTCCATAACCTGTATCCGGTCACTTCCCGCCCTCCATAATCTGTATCCAGTCACTTCTCACCCGAGGGTACCCTGTATCCGGTCACTTTCTACCCTCCATACCCTGTACCCCGGTTACTTCCAACACTCCATAGCCTGTACCGAGTCACTTCCCACCCTCCATACCCTGTGTCCGGTCACTTCCCACACTCCATTCCCTGTATCCGATCACTTCCTGCCCTCCATAACCTGTATCCGGTCACTTCCCACCCTCCATAACCTGTATCCGATCGCTTCCCACCCTCCATACCCTGTATCCGGTCACTTCCTACCTTCCATACCCTGTACCCGGTCACTTCCCACCCTCCAGATCTTGTATCCGGCCACTTCCACCCTCCATACCCTGTACCGAGTCACTTCCCACCCTCCATACCCTGTATCCAGTTACTTCCCACACTCCATTCCCTGTATCCAGTCACCTCCCACCCTCCATACCCTGTATCCAGTTACTTCCCACCCTCCATACCCTGTATCCAGTTACTTCCCACCCTCCATACCATGTATCTGGTCACTCCCACCCTCCATACCATGTATCCGGTCACTTCCTACCTTCCATACCCTGTATCCGGTCACTTCCCACCCTCCATACCCTGTATCCGGTCACCTCCCACTCTCCATACCCTGTATCCGGTCACCTCCCACCCTCCATACCATGTATCCGGTCACTTCCTACCTTCCATACCCTGTATCCGGTCACCTCCCACTCTCCATACCCTGTATCCGGTCGCTTCCCACCCTCCATACCCTGTATCCGGTCACCTCCCACTCTCCATACCCTGTATCCGGTCACTTCCCACCCTCCATGCCCTGTATCCGGTCACTTCCCACCCTCCATACCCTGTATACGGTCACCTTTCACCCTCCATACCCTGTATCTGGTCACATCCCACCCTCCATACCCTGTATGCGATCACTTTCCGCCCTCCATAACCTAAATCCATTCACTTCCCACCCTCCATACCCTGTATCTGATCACTTCTCGCCCTCCATAACCTGTATCCGGTCACGTCCCACCCGAGGGTACCCTGTATCCGGTCACATCCTACCCTCCATACCCTGCATCCGATCACTTCCCACACTCCATTCCCTGTATCCGGTCACTTCTCACCCTCCATTCCCTGTATCCGGTCACTTCCCACTCTCCATACCCTGTATCCAGTCACTTCCCACCCTCCATACCCTGTATCCGATCACTTCCCGCCCTCCATAACCTGTATCCGGTCACTTCCCGCCCTCCATAATCTGTATCCAGTCACTTCTCACCCGAGGGTACCCTGTATCCGGTCACTTTCTACCCTCCATACCCTGTACCCGGTTACTTCCAACACTCCATAGCCTGTACCGAGTCACTTCCCACCCTCCATACCCTGTGTCCGGTCACTTCCCACACTCCATTCCCTGTATCCGATCACTTCCTGCCCTCCATAACCTGTATCCGGTCACTTCCCACCCTCCATAACCTGTATCCGATCGCTTCCCACCCTCCATACCCTGTACCCGGTCACTTCCCACCCTCCAGATCTTGTATCCGGCCACTTCCACCCTCCATACCCTGTACCGAGTCACTTCCCACCCTCCATACCCTGTATCCAGTTACTTCCCACACTCCATTCCCTGTATCCAGTCACCTCCCACCCTCCATACCCTGTATCCAGTTACTTCCCACCCTCCATACCATGTATCTGGTCACTCCCACCCTCCATACCATGTATCCGGTCACTTCCTACCTTCCATACCCTGTATCCGGTCACTTCCCACCCTCCATACCCTGTATCCGGTCACCTCCCACTCTCCATACCCTGTATCCGGTCACCTCCCACCCTCCATACCATGTATCCGGTCACTTCCTACCTTCCATACCCTGTATCCGGTCACCTCCCACTCTCCATACCCTGTATCCGGTCGCTTCCCACCCTCCATACCCTGTATCCGGTCACCTCCCACTCTCCATACCCTGTATCCGGTCACTTCCCACCCTCCATACCCTGTATCCGGTCACCTCCCACTCTCCATACCCTGTATCCGGTCACTTCCCGCCCTCTATACCCTGTATCCTTCACTTCCCGCCCTCCATACCCTGTATCCGGTCACTTCCCACTCTCCATACCCTGTATCCGGTCACTTCCGCCCCCCATACCATGTATCCGGTCACTTCCCACCTTCCATACCCTGTATCCGACCACTTCCCACCCTCCATACCCTGTATCCGGTCACTTTCTCACAATCTTAGTTCTGATCATTTATAACAGTAATTATAAAATACTGAAACGCTGATTAGTGATCAATGGTTTAATCTGACTAATTACACAATGGAAAAATGAGATAATATATATATATATATATATATATATAAATCTATTTATAATACTAGAAAGATTATTATCATTAACCATTCTGCAATAATTTAGAGATCAGGAAAGTTACTTGTGTCAGGAGTGATTATAAATGGAGGTCAGAGCTATTTAAGGACACTGGTGTTAATAAATATGGTGGTATGAGTATTCAGAGGATTAATGACTGTATTAATGGGGGCTATGAGTATTTAGGTCACTTGTGATTGTATTACTGGAGTGCAGTGAATATTCTGGGGCGTATAACATCTTATTACACAGAGAAACAATGGAACCTATGTGTGACACACCACGAGGCAATATAGTAGCTTATACATAGATATAAAATAGTGGCGTAGATAACACTCACATGTTATACAGGGGTCTCTCCAACACTGGATTTATCCATTTCTCTCTAAACTCAGTTTACTACAATGTATAATGCTGGATCCATACCACACTATTATCACCAGACAACCCCTGCCTCCTGTACCCTGCCATTTATCATTCTGAATGATGACCACTGGGGGGAGCTGTCCTATCCCTGTGAAACACACCCAGTGTGGTGTCTGAATACACTGCACCAGCATTACACCAACCTACAGTTACTTTACCTCTTTCCTGTTCTTTGGACTTTCTTCGATCCTCTTCCTTAACTTGAAAGAAAAACATGTTTCATTCAATCTCTCACCATTACCGTCCCTGGAGACAGACCAACCTCGACCCCTTCCTCTAAATCCCTATGGTGTCTGTCTGGCTGGCAGGGGTCTTATTAAGGACATACAATTTGAAATGCCGAGATCTACATTAGGAGAATTTAGGGGGGGATAGAAAAGTAACAACAGTAATTTGAGGATTTTCACTTTTGCTTCGTTAATTGTTATACTTTAGGGAGAAGAATCTCGTCAAACCTCCCGGACGGAGAAGATAAACCCACATAGAGTGCAGAATTCTCTCAGTATTGCGGGGTGACGGTTTCGCTTTCTCTAAACTGGTGTAATAACGGCCTCAGTCACAGACTAAGAGGGAGGCCGCTCAGCCCAATGTGGGCGAGGATTAAGGTGGAGGCTGCCGAAACCCCATGGAATATGTCATAAATCTACAATAAATAGAATGTTGGTATTATTTATACAGCGCCAACATAAGATGCAGCGCTGCACAGAGAATACTCAACACTGGTTAGATGACGGCTGCTTTTAGGGTTATGATTCTCAGGATTGGACGACAGCCTCAGTTTTTGTTAGCTGAAATCTTTAGCTCTACATCATATATAATAGACATGGCCTGATTCACATCCGCTCGCAACTTGCGGTTAAAAAAAACAGGGAACTTGAGTGTAATGTCACCCGTATTCAAGTCCACGTGGATCTTGAGATTTGAATATAGGTGAATGAATCGCCCCTTCACTTTCCTCCTTCAAGCCGCACGCAGTCGTGTCGTTTGTGTCTGGAGATGAATTGCATGCAATTGTGTGCACGGCGTAAGTCTCGTTGTGGAGCAAATTCATGGAAGGTACGGCACCAAATGGACTTATGTTCAGACATGGATCAGGCCCATAATGGGAGTAAGAGCATGTATGTAGCGTATATATGGAGAGCCGTACACATCTCCAGTCCGTGTCCCCAGCATATGCACCAGACTTATGATAAGTCATCATCACCTCCCGGGTATCCGGGTGTTTGTGCATTAGTCTCAGGTGTATAAGCCCAGCTTTTACTGTGCTCACTCAACGCTAGTGCGCCCTTCTGTCCACGTCTCTTCAGGTGCCAGAAACACACACACCTGCATAGGTCCATACGTGTGGGCTCACGTTCTGGACATGAACACAGCAATATCATGCAATATACGCTACACAAAATGGCGTACGCCCCACTCTGCGTTACCCCATAATGTGTCTAACTAGTGATCACTTGTGAGCTCAGGACCGTCCACGTCACAGGAGAACTGAGCAATGTAAGCTCTAAATCACTACAAGTCGTAGGTCCTAATTAATGGTAAGAACCTCAGATCTGATTGGTGGAAATCCTCAGTTTTACACTACGTGGGAGATACACTTAGGGAAGATCTTCTAAGGTTTAGGGGATCAGTTCTTATCACCCTCTGTCTCCATAACTAGGCACATAATAGTGGACATCACGGGTTATGCAGAACTTGGTGAGTTTGGATAAGCAGAGAATTCATGGTTCACATACATAGAGCCATCACTTGCACTGCTGAGCAGCTGGACAATGCGGGGTGGAAGCAGGAGCAGCAGTGGAGAGAGTGGAATAGTATTAATTATAACTCCAGCCAGGTCTATAATGAGAGGCACGAGCTGCTGAGATTCAGCACATACTAAAGACAGTGTGTGTTCACTACTTAGCATGTGCATGTTACCATGTGTCATAGCAAGAACTGTATCATTCTCATTCACACAGGTTGCCATTCTGCTTTATATACATATATATGTGCTGGCTGCGTGTGGCTACGAGCCTTTAGAAATTGGCCTACTGTCCGATAAGACTGAATTGTAGTATGTGACTGTCCTCCACACGTACTGTACATATATATAGACTATATAGACATGTACTGTGCAACCAGCTACAGCCTAATAAAATGTACTGTACAACTACCAAACCTGAGTATCTCAACATAGCCCTCTCACCTGTCACTGTACCTGTAATATCTGAGCAGAGACCTCTCACCTGTCACTGTACCTGTAATATCTGAGCAGGGACCTCTCACCTGTCACTGTACCTGTAATATCTGAGCAGAGACCCCTCACCTGTCACTGTACCTGTAATATCTGAGATGAGACCTCTCACCTGTCACTGTACCTGTAATACCTGAGCAGAAACCCCTCACCTGTCACTGTACCTGTAATATCTGAGCAGGGACCTCTCACTGTACCTGTAATATCTGAGCAGGGACCTCTCACCTGTCACTGTACCTGTAATATCTGAGCAGGGACCCCTCACCTGTCACTGTACCTGTAATATCTGAGCAGGGACCTCTCACCTGTCACTGTACCTGTAATATCTGAGCAGGGACCTCTCACCTGTCACTGTACCTGTAATATCTGAGCAGGGACCTCTCACCTGTCACTGTACCTGTAATATCTGAGCAGGGACCCCTCACCTGTCACTGTACCTGTAATATCTGAGCAGAGACCTCTCACCTGTCACTGTACCTGTAATATCTGAGCAGGGACCTCTCACCTGTCACTGTACCTGTAATATCTGAGCAGAGACCTCTCACCTGTCACTGTACCTGTAATATCTGAGCAGGGACCTCTCACCTGTCACTGTACCTGTAATATCTGAGCAGGGACCTCTCACCTGTCACTGTACCTGTAATATCTGAGAAGAGACCTCTCACCTGTCAGTGTACCTGTAATATCTGAGCAGGGACCTCTCACCTCTCACTGTACCTGTAATATCTGAGCAGAGACCCCCTCACCTGTCACTGTACCTGTAATATCTGAGCAGGGACCTGTCACTGTACCTGTAATATCTGAGCAGAGACCTCTCACCTGTCACTGTACCTGTAATATCTGAGCAGAGACCTCTCACCTGTCAGTGTACCTGTAATATCTGAGCAGAGACCCCCTCACCTGTCACTGTACCTGTAATATCTGAGCAGGGACCTGTCACTGTACCTGTAATATCTGAGCAGGGACCTCTCACCTGTCACTGTACCTGTAATATCTGAGCAGAGACCCCTCACCTGTCACTGTACCTGTAATATCTGAGCAGGGACCCCTCACCTGTCACTGTACCTGTAATATCTGAGCAGAGACCACTCACCTGTCACTGTACCTGTAATATCTGAGCAGGGACCTGTCACTGTACCTGTAATATCTGAGCAGGGACCTCTCACCTGTCACTGTACCTGTAATATCTGAGCAGAGACCTCTCACCTGTCACTGTACCTGTAATATCTGAGCAGAGACCCCTCACCTGTCACTGTACCTGTAATATCTGAGCAGAGACCCCTCACCTGTCACTGTACCTGTAATATCTGAGCAGGGACCTCTCACCTGTCACTGTACCTGTAATATCTGAGCAGAGACCCCTCACCTGTCACTGTACCTGTAATATCTGAGCAGGGACCCCTCACCTGTCACTGTACCTGTAATATCTGAGCAGGGACCTGTCACTGTACCTGTAATATCTGAGCAGAGACCTCTCACCTCTCACTGTACCTGTAATACCTGAGCAGAGACCCCTCACCTGTCACTGTACCTGTAATATCTGAGCAGGGACCTCTCACCTGTCACTGTACCTGTAATATCTGAGCAGGGACCTCTCACCTGTCACTGTACCTGTAATATCTGAGCAGGGACCTCTCACCTGTCACTGTACCTGTAATATCTGAGCAGGGACCTCTCACCTGTCACTGTACCTGTAATATCTGAGCAGGGACCTCTCACCTGTCACTGTACCTGTAATATCTGAGAAGAGACCTCTCACCTGTCAGTGTACCTGTAATATCTGAGCAGGGACCTCTCACCTCTCACTGTACCTGTAATATCTGAGCAGAGACCCCCTCACCTGTCACTGTACCTGTAATATCTGAGCAGGGACCTGTCACTGTACCTGTAATATCTGAGCAGAGACCTCTCACCTGTCACTGTACCTGTAATATCTGAGCAGAGACCTCTCACCTGTCAGTGTACCTGTAATATCTGAGCAGAGACCCCCTCACCTGTCACTGTACCTGTAATATCTGAGCAGGGACCTGTCACTGTACCTGTAATATCTGAGCAGGGACCTCTCACCTGTCACTGTACCTGTAATATCTGAGCAGAGACCCCTCACCTGTCACTGTACCTGTAATATCTGAGCAGGGACCCCTCACCTGTCACTGTACCTGTAATATCTGAGCAGAGACCACTCACCTGTCACTGTACCTGTAATATCTGAGCAGGGACCTGTCACTGTACCTGTAATATCTGAGCAGGGACCTCTCACCTGTCACTGTACCTGTAATATCTGAGCAGAGACCTCTCACCTGTCACTGTACCTGTAATATCTGAGCAGAGACCCCTCACCTGTCACTGTACCTGTAATATCTGAGCAGAGACCCCTCACCTGTCACTGTACCTGTAATATCTGAGCAGGGACCTCTCACCTGTCACTGTACCTGTAATATCTGAGCAGAGACCCCTCACCTGTCACTGTACCTGTAATATCTGAGCAGGGACCCCTCACCTGTCACTGTACCTGTAATATCTGAGCAGGGACCTGTCACTGTACCTGTAATATCTGAGCAGAGACCTCTCACCTGTCACTGTACATGTAATATCTGAGCAGGGACCTCTCACCTGTCACTGTACCTGTAATATCTGAGCAGAGACCCCTCACCTGTCACTGTACCTGTAATATCTGAGCAGGGACCCTGTCACTGTACCTGTAATATCTGAGCAGAGACCTCTCACCTGTCACTGTACATGTAATATCTGAGCAGGGACCTCTCACCTGTCACTGTACCTGTAATATCTGAGCAGGGACCTCTCACCTGTCACTGTACCTGTAATATCTGAGCAGAGACCTCTCACCTGTCACTGTACATGTAATATCTGAGCAGGGACCTCTCATCTGTCACTGTACCTGTAATATCTGAGCAGAGACCCCTCACCTGTCACTGTACCTGTAATATCTGAGCAGGGACCTGTCACTGTACCTGTAATATCTGAGCAGAGACCTCTCACCTGTCACTGTACATGTAATATCTGAGCAGGGACCTCTCACCTGTCACTGTACCTGTAATATCTGAGCAGAGACCTCTCACCTGTCACTGTACCTGTAATATCTGAGCAGAGACCTCTCACCTGTCACTGTACCTGTAATATCTGAGCAGGGACCTCTCACCTGTCACTGTACCTGTAATACCTGAGCAGAGACCTCTCACCTGTTACTGTACCTGTAATATCTGAGCAGGGACCTCTCACCTGTCACTGTACCTGTAATACCTGAGCAGAGACCTCTCACCTGTTACTGTACCTGTAATATCTGAGCAGAGACCTCTCACCTGTCACTGTACCTGTAATATCTGAGCAGAGACCTCTCACTTGTCACTGTACCTGTAATATCTGAGCAGAGACCTCTCACCTGTCACTGTACCTGTAATATCTGAGCAGAGACCTCTCACCTGTTACTGTACCTGTAATATCTGAGCAGGGACCTCTCATCTGTCACTGTACCTGTAATATCTGAGCAGAGACCTCTCACCTGTCACTGTACCTGTAATATCTGAGCAGAGACCTCTCACTTGTCACTGTACCTGTAATATCTGAGCAGAGACCTCTCACCTGTCACTGTACCTGTAATATCTGAGCAGAGACCTCTCACCTGTTACTGTACCTGTAATATCTGAGCAGAGACCTCTCACCTGTTACTGTACCTGTAATATCTGAGCAGAGGACCTCTCACCTGTCACTGTACCTGTAAATATCTGAGCAGAGACCTCTCACCTGTCACTGTACCTGTAATATCTGAGCAGGGACCTTTCACCTGTCACTGTACCTGTAATATCTGAGCCAGAGACCTCTCACCTGTCACTGTACCTGTAATATCTGAGCAGGGACCTCTCACCTGTCACTGTACCTGTAATAACTGAGCAGAGACCTCTCACCTGTCACTGTACCTGTAATATCTGAGCAGAGACCTCTCACCTGACACTGTACCTGTAATAACTGAGCAGAGACCTCTCACCTGTCACTGTACCTGTAATATCTGAGCAGAGACCTCTCACTGTATCTGTAATATCTGAGCAGAGACCTCCCTCACCTGTCACTGTATCTGTAATATCTGAGCAGAGACCTCTCACTGTACCTGTAATAACTGAGCAGAGACCTCTCACCTGTCACTGTACCTGTAATATCTGAGCAGGGACCTCTCACTGTACCTGTAATATCTGAGCAGGGACCTCTCACCTGTCACTGTACCTGTAATATCAGAGCAGGGACCTCTCACCTGTCACTGTACCTGTAATATCTGAGTAGAAACCCTCTCACCTGTCACTGTACCTGTAATATCTGAGCAGAGACCTCTCACCTGTCACTGTACCTGTAATATCTGAGTAGAAACCTCTCACCTGTCACTGTACCTGTAATATCTGAGCAGAGGACCCCTCACCTGTCACTGTACCTGTAATATCTGAGCAGAGGTCTCTCACCTGTCACTGTACCCGTAATATCTGAGCAGAGACCCCTCACCTGTCACTGTACCTGTAATATCTGAGCAGAGACCTCTCACCTGTCCACTGTACCTGTAATATCTGAGCAGGGACCCCTCACCTGTCACTGTATCTGTAATATCTGAGCAGAGACCTCTCACCTGTCACTGTACCTATAATATCTGAGCAGAGACCCCTCACCTGTCACTGTACCTGTAATATCTGAGCAGAGGTCTCTCACCTGTCACTGTACACGTAATATCTGAGCAGAGACCCCTCACCTGTCACTGTACCTGTAATATCTGAGCAGAGACCTCTCACCTGTCACTGTACCTGTAATATCTGAGCAGGGACCCCTCACCTGTCACTGTACCTGTAATATCTGAGCAGAGACCTCTCACCTGTCACGTACCTGTAATATCTGAGCAGAAACCTCTCACCTGTCACTGTACCCGTAATATCTGAGCAGGGACCTCTCATCTGTCACTGTACCTGTAATATCTGAGCAGAGATCTCTCACCTGTCACTGTACCTGTAATATCTGAGCAGAGACCTCTCAATTGTCACTGTACCTATAATATCTGAGCAGAGACCTCTCACCTGTCACTGTACCTGTAATATCTGAGCAGAGACCCCTCACCTGTCACTGTAATATCTGAGCAGGGACCTCTCACCTGTCACTGTACCTGTAATATCTGAGCAGAGACATCTCACCTGTCACTGTACCTGTAATATCTGAGCAGAGACCTCTCACCTGTCACTGTACCTGTAATATCTGAGCAGGGACCTCTCACCTGTCACTGTACCTGTAATATCTGAGCAGGGACCTCTCACCTGTCACTGTACCTGTAATATCTGAGCAGGGACCTCTCACCTGTCACCTGTACCTGTAATATCTGAGCAGAGACCTCTCACCTGTCACTGTACCTGTAATATCTGAGCAGAGACCCCTCACCTGTCACCTGTACCTGTAATATCTGAGCAGAGACTCTCACCTGTCACTGTACCTGTAATATCTGAGCAGGGACCTCTCACCTGTCACTGTACCTGTAATATCTGAGCAGAGACCTCTCACCTGTCACTGTACCTGTAATATCTGAGCAGAAACCCCTCACCTGTCACTGTACCTGTAATATCTGAGCAGGGACCTGTCACTGATACCTGTAATATCTGAGCAGAGACCTCTCACCTGTCACTGTACCTGTAATATCTGAGCAGGGGACCTCTCACCTGTCACTGTACCTGTAATATCTGAGTAGAACCTCTCACCTGTCACTGTATCTGTAATATCTGAGCAGAGACCTCTCCCCTGTCACTGTACCTGTAATATCTGAGCAGATATCTCTCACCTGTCACTGTACCTGTAATATCTGAGCAGAGACCTCTCACTTGTCACTGTACCTGTAATATCTGAGCAGAGACCTCTCACTGTCACTGGTACCTGTATATCTGAGCAGAGACCTCTCATCTGTAACTGTACCTGTAATATCTGAGCAGGGACCTCTCACCTGGTCACTGTACCTGTAATATCTGAGCAGAGACCTCTCACCTGTTACTGTACCTGTAATATCTGAGCAGAGACCTCTCACCTGTCACTGTACCTGTAATATCTGAGCAGGGACCTCTCACTGTACCTGTAATATCTGAGCAGGGACCCTCTCACCTGTCACTATACCTGTAATATCTGAGCAGAGACCTCTCACCTGTCACTGTACCTGTAATATCTGAGCAGAGATCTCTCACCTGTCACTGTACCTGTAATATCTGAGCAGAGACCTCTCACTTGTCACTGTACTGTAATATCTGAGCAGAGACCTCTTCACCTGTCACTGTACCTGTAATATCTGAGCAGGGACCTCTCACCTGTCACTGTACCTGTAATATCTGAGCAGAGACCTCTCACCTGTCACTGTACCTGTAATATCTGAGCAGGGACCTCTCACCTGACACTGTATCTGTAATATCTGAGCAGAGACCTCTCACCTGTCCACTGTACCTGTAATATCTGAGGCAGAGGACCTCTTCATCTGTAACTGTACCTGTAATATCTGAGCAGGGACCTCTCACCTGTCACTGTACCTGTAATATCTGAGCAGAGACCTCTCACCTGTTACTGTACCTGTAATATCTGAGCAGAGACCTCTCACCTCACACTGTACCTGTAATATCTGAGCAGGGACCTCTCACCTGTCCCTGTACCTGTAATATCTGAGCAGGGACCTCTCACCTGTAACTGTACCTGTAATATCTGAGCAGGGACCTCTCACCTGTCCACTGTACCTGTAATATCTGAGTAGAAACCTCTCACCTGTCACTGTACCTGTAATATCTGAGCAGAGACCTCTCACCTGTCACTGTACCTGTAATATCTGAGCAGAGACTCTCACCTGTCACTGTACCTGTAATATCTGAGCAGGACCTCTCACCGTCACTGTACCTGTAATATCTGAGCAGGGACCTCTCACCTGTCACTGTACCTGTAATATCTGAGCAGAGACCTCTCACCTGTCAACTGTACCTGTAATATCTGAGCAGAGACCTCTCACCTGTCACTGTACCCGTAATATCTGAGCAGAGACCCCTCACCTGTCACTGTACCTGTAATATCTGAGCAGAGACCCCTCACCTGTCACTGTACCTGTAATATCTGAGCAGAGACCTCTCACCTGTCACTGTACCTGTAATATCTGAGCAGGGACCTCTCACCTCTCACTGTATCTGTAATATCTGAGCAGGGATCTCTCACCTGTCACTGTACCTGTAATATCTGAGCAGGGACCTCTCACCTGTCACTGTACCTGTAATATCTGAGCAGAGACCTCTCACCTGTCACTGTACCTGTAATATCTGAGCAGAGACCTCTCACCTGTCACCGTACCTGTAATATCTGAGCAGAGACCTCTCACCTGTCACTGTACCTGTAATATCTGAGCAGAGACCTCTCATCTGTAACTGTACCTGTAATATCTGAGCAGGGACCTCTCACCTGTCACTGTACCTGTAATATCTGAGCAGAGACCTCTCACCTGTTACTGTACCTGTAATATCTGAGCAGAGACCTCTCACCTGTCACTGTACCTGTAATATCTGAGCAGGGACCTCTCACTGTACATGTAATATCTGAGCAGGGACCTCTCACCTGTCACTATACCTGTTAATTATCTGAGCAGAGACCTCTCACCTGTCAACTGTACCTGTAATATCTGAGCAGAGATCTCTCACCTGTCACTGTACCTGTAATATCTGAGCAGAGACCTCTCACTTGTCACTGTACCTGTAATATCTGAGCAGAGACCTCTCACCTGTCACTGTACCTGTAATATCTGAGCAGAGACCTCTCATCTGTCACTGTATCTGTAATATCTGAGCAGGGACCTCTCACCTGTCACTGTACCTGTAATATCTGAGCAGAGACCTCTCATCTGTAACTGTACCTGTAATATCTGAGCAGGGACCTCTCACCTGTCACTGTACCTGTAATATCTGAGCAGAGACCTCTCACCTGTTACTGTACCTGTAATATCTGAGCAGAGACCTCTCACCTGTCACTGTACCTGTAATATCTGAGCAGGGACCTCTCACTGTGTACCTGTAATATCTGAGCAGGGACCTCTCACCTGTCCCTGTATCTGTAATATCTGAGCAGGGACCCTCTCACCTGTAACTGTACTGTAATATCTGAGCAGGGACCTCTCACCTGTCACTGTACCTGTAATATCTGAGTAGAAACCTCTCACCTGTCACTGTACCTGTAATATCTGAGCACAGACCTCTCACCTGTCACTGTACCTGTAATATCTGAGCAGAGACCTCTCACCTGTCACTGTACCTGTAATATCTGAGCAGAGACCTCTCACCTGTAACTGTACCTGTAATATCTGAGGCAGGGACCTCTCACCTGTCACTGTACCTGTAATATCTGAGTAGAGAACCTCTCACCTGTCACTGTACCTGTAATATCTGAGCAGAGGACCTCTCACCTGTCACTGTACCTGTAATTTCTGAGCAGAGACCTCTCACCTGTCACTGTACCTGTAATATCTGAGCGAGGGACCTCTCACCTGTCACTGTACCTGTAATATCTGAGCAGGGACCTCTCACCTGTCACTGTACTGTAATATCTGAGCAGAGACCTCTCACCTGTCACTGTACCTATAATATCTGAGCAGAGACCTCTCACCTGTCACTGTACCCGTAATATCTGAGCAGAGACCCCTCACCTGTCACTGTACCTGTAATATCTGAGCAGAGACCTCTCACCTGTCACTGTATCTGTAATATCTGAGAGAGACCTCTCACCTGTCACTGTACCTGTAATATCTGAGCAGGGACCTCTCACCTCTCACTGTATCTGTAATATCTGAGCAGGGATCTCTCACCTGTCACTGTACCTGTAATATCTGAGCAGGGACCTCTCACCTCTCACTGTATCTGTAATATCTGAGCAGGGATCTCTCACCTGTCACTGTACCTGTAATATCTGAGCAGGGACCTCTCACCTCTCACTGTATCTGTAATATCTGAGCAGAGGACCCCCTCACCTGTCACTGTACCTGTAATATCTGAGCAGAGACCTCTCACCTGTCCACTGTATCTTAATATCCTGAGGAGAGACCTCTCACCTGTCACTGTACCTGTAATATCTGAGCAGGGACCTCTCACCTCTCACTGTATCTGTAATATCTGAGCAGGGATCTCTCACCTGTCACTGTACCTGTAATATCTGAGCAGGGACCTCTCACCTGTCACTGTACCTGTAATATCTGAGCAGGGACCTCTCACCTGTCACTGTACCTGTAATATCTGAGCAGAGACCTCTCACCCTGTCACTGTACCTGTAATATCTGAGCAGAGACCTCTCACCTGTCACTGTACCTGTAATATCTGAGCAGAGACCTCTCACCTGTTACTGTACCTGTAATATCTGAGCAGAGACCTCCCTTCACTGTACCTGTAATATCTGAGCAGAGACCCCTCACCTGTCACTGTACCTGTAATATCTGAGCAGAGACCTCTCACCTGTCACTGTACCTGTAATATCTGAGCAGAGACCTCGTCACCTGTCACTGTACCTGTAATATCTGAGCAGAGACCTCTCACCTGTCACTGTACCTGTAATATCTGAGCTCAGGGACCTCTCACCTGTCACTGTACCTGTAATATCTGAGCAGAGACCCCTCACCTGTCACTGTACCTGTAATATCTGGAGCAGAGACCACTCACCTGTACACTGTACCTGTAATATCTGAGCAGGGACCTCTCACCTGTCACTGTACCTGTAATAAGTCTGAGCAGAGACCCTCTCAACCTGTCACTGTACCTGTAATATCTGAGCAGAGACCTCTCACTGTACCTGTAATATCTGAGCAGAGACCTCTCACCTGTCACTGTACCTGTAATATCTGAGCAGAGACCCCCTGTCACTGTACCTGTAATATCTGAGCAGAGACCTCTCACCTGTCACTGTACCTGTAATATCTGAGCAGAGACCTCTCACCTGTCACTGTACCTGTAATATCTGAGCAGAGACCTCTCACCTGTCACTGTACCTGTAATATCTGAGCAGGAGACCTCTCACCTGTCACTGGTTGACTCTGTAATGTATCTGAGCAGAGACCTCTCACCTGTCACTGTACCTGTAATATCCTGAAGCAGAAGACCCCTCACCTGTCACTGTACCCTGTAATATCTGAGCAGAGACCACTCACCTGTCACTGTACCTGTAATATCTGAGCAGGGACCTCTCACCTGTCACTGTACCTGTAATATCTGAGCATTTGAACTAGAAGGTATATGGATTGACAAAGCTCCATAAATGAGAAAGGCCGACACCACAATCTTGGAACTGCCCATGATGCAGTTTGTGACCTTTGTAATGACTCGTACAAGAGGTCATGCCTGACAAATGAACTAACCACCTACTGTCTGAATAAGAACCCCTTAAAGTAGATGTTATCTGTTTAATGGCCAGAAGAGTGGGTGCAGCGTGTAAACAAGGCAGCCAGTGAGAACACAAGGAGCCGCTAGTGGTCCTTACCTCCTCAGAGCCAGAGCCAAAAATCAGAGATCAAAAGGTATAGCTGCCACCATATCAATGAGGAACCAGCCTTGAAGTAGTGGATCGCAATCTTGCCGGGGTGGCTTACGACA